>NC_143020.1:14367933-14518766 GCF_055824585.1 Amblyomma mixtum
ACCACATATCTTCTGCAACGGATCATTATGCGCTGAGTTCCATTTCGGCACAATATTGGCAAGTTTCGTTTATTTTCATTAGCGATTTTACCACTCCTCTTAATGTTTTCACAAGTTGACGGTAAGGACAAAAGTGGCGAGGAGCACAAAGTTCAATAGCTGTTATGCTTTCGTGGATGGATGGATGGATGGATGGATGGATGGATGGATGGATGGATGGATGGATGGATGGATGGATGGACGGACGGACGGACGGACGGACGGACGGACGGACGGACGGACGGACGGACGGACGGACGGACGGACGGATGGACGGATGGACGGATGGACGGATGGACGGATGGATGGATGGATGGATGGATGGATGGATGGATGGATGGATGGATGGATGGATGGATGGATGGATGGATGGATGGATGGATGGATGGATGGATGGATGGATGGATGGATGGATGGATGGATGGATGGATGGATGGATGGATGGATAGGAGCGCCCCCTTTGAAACGGGGTGGTGGCAATTGCCACCATGCTCAGCTTTTCTTTTTTTATTTTTTGTTTATTGTGTTGGCAATTTTCATTAAGAATCGCCATCATCTTTACCTACGGTTTCGTACAATTCTAACCTTATGCCACATCTCTGCTTTTCAGCCACCAATCCTCCAATCGCTTTTTGCTAACTTCTACTGCAGATTTATTTACATGACCATTGTCACCTTTAAACCCTAGGGCCTCAGGAATAGTGACTGCGCCTGCATCGATCGACATCCGGATGGATACCTCACATTTGATTATGAGGTGTTCAATTGTTTCCACAGATCTACCACACACTGCACATGTGTCATCTTCTTCGTTAAATTTCTTTTTGTAGCTGCGCGTTCTAAGGCACCCTGACTTAGCTTCAAAAAGTAGGGCACTTCCTCTTGAGTTATCATAGAAAAATTCTTTCCTGGTCTGCATTTTCCAGTATCGATATAGTTCCACACTATGTTTCTTTTCCATTGTATTCATCCAATTTTTAACTTCCGTGTTTTTAACCTGTCGTTAAATGCTCTTTCTTTCTCCCTCCTCATGACCGGCATACTTACTGGTTAGTTTTCTAGTTCTTATCCGCCACTGTGAGTCAACGCTGTTTCTGTATAAATATTTAAATACCTTAGCTGCCCACCTGTTATCGTCCAATTTCCTGAGGCATTCTTCATATAGTATTTTATTCTTAGCTTCCCGTGCTTCGAACGATGCCCAGCCCATATCCCCTTGTACTGCCTTGTTTGTGGTTTTGCCGTGGGCACTTAGTGCTAATCTTCCAACAGCTCTCTGATTTACGTCTAATCTCGACTGAACTTCTGCCCTTAAGCACAGAACCGCATTGCCGAAAGTAAGTCCCGGCACCATTATTCCTTTCCAAATCCCTCTTAGTACTTTATATTTGTTGTACCCCAATAATGCCCTATGCTTCATTATCCCGGCGTCTCTTCGTCCTTTTAACCTAAGAGCCTGTTGGTGCTTTTCCGTGTATATCTGCCCTTCGTTTAGCCATATCCCGAGGTATATGTATTTGGCCACTTTGGGTATTTCGTGGCCTTGTATTGTAAGCACCTGGTCAGTTGTATCGTTAAAAATCATCACACCTGATTTAGTTGCGCTAAAACTGAATCCTAGAGCGTCTCCGTCGTCTCCACAGCAATTAACCAAAGTTTGTAAATCTTCATGGCTATCCGCTAACAGTACAATATCGTCCGCGTACATTAAACCCGGGAGTCGCTGCTCAACTACATTTCCGCCTAATCTGTACGACAGATTATAACCTAGATTACTTTCTTCTAGCCTTCTTTCCATATTTATCACGTAAAGGATGAACAGCAGCGCTGATAGAGGACAATCTTGCCTTAATCCTTTGTGCACCCCCACGGTTGTGGTACTTTTTTTCCGTTCCCATGTAATTTCAACTTCATTATCTCGGTAGATTTCCTGTAGAAAATCAATTACCTCATGACCGATACCTAAATCTTTCAATATGCTCCACAGGAGTTCCCTGTTCACGTTATCGTATGCACCGCTTATGTCCAGAAAGGCTAAAAACAAAGGTCTGTTTTCCGCCTTAGCTATTTCTATGCATTGGGTAAGCACCAACAGGCTATCATCTAAACGCCTACCCCTTCTGAGCCCATTCTGGAGTTCTCCGAGTATCCGATTACCTTCTGCCCATGCCTGCATTTTTAATTTCACCGCCTGCATTGCCAGCCTGTACATAACAGACGTTATCGTAATCGGACGGCAGGATTTGATGTTCATCTTATCTCCTTTCCCTTTATAAATCAAAATCATTTTACTCTGTCTCCAGCTGTGCGGGATTTGCTGATTTGTTATGGCTGTCTCCAATGCTTTTATCAGCGCTTCCTTGCTTCTTGGGCCAAGTTCATTAATCAGCTTAATTAGAATTTCGTCTATCCCTGCGGATGTGGTTTTAGGAATAATCGCTTCCGCCTTTTCCCAGTTAAGACTAGTCAGTTCCAAGCTGTTCTCTATTGTGCTGTCCTGTGTTGCCGCCTCACTTGGGGAGATTACCCCATCGTCGTTACTAAAAGACGCCGCTATAAATGATGTAATGTAGTTCACAGCATCGTCTCCCTCTAAACATTTTCCCTCAGCATCTATAATCTGTTCCTGCGTTCTTTTATTTGTTTTTCCCAACCAGCTTATATGGTTCCAGAATTTTCTAGGCCCCCCTTTATTTGCCTCGCGAACTTCAGCCAGCCATTTATCAGCGGACTGCTTTATTTTAGCCTGGACTAGGACCTGAACTTGCTGTTTCTTTTGTCGATAAGATTCCCATTTTTTGCCTATTTCCTCTTCAGATAACTGCGCCCTCTTTGTTTCTCTGTGTTCCCTTGAAGCCACCCGTCGTTGTTCCATGGCCTCCTTAATTTCCATATTCCACCAGCTTCGTGGCTTCCTCTTTCCTCTCCAGCGGTTTACTCCTTTCACTTGTTTCATTTTTGCAGCGATGAGCAGTTCTAATTGATAATAATCCCACTTTTCCATGGGGCGTTTCGCGATTACTTCTTCTTAAATTACTTCTTCTTAAATATGACATGTGCGCCACCAGGCGGGCACTTGTTTGTGCGCTCCACAGCGACGAGGTTTGTAAAGAGGTCCCGGCAATCCCAGTAATCATTTTTCCACAGTGGAGAGCTGGCGCGAAATTCGGCGCATTTTTGAAGCAAAGAAACAAAAACACCGCCACGCGGACGAATCTCGCCAGCGCGGGTCGTAAAACCGGGGAGAAGGAAACCCCGGAAAGCGACTAGCTTTTTGTATGTGGTTACCCCCTCCACCACCGCTCGCCGACGCAACGCACCGAGGGATTGCGTCATCCATGACGTCGATTGTTCTGGAATGTCACAGACGTTTCTACTCGAAACGTATGTTTCGCCTTGCATGTGCAAAGAGAGGCGCTCCCTCTCTTCAATGAGGCGCCAGCAGCGGCGCCGCACTGGAAAATTCTCGATGCTCCTCGAAGCCACTGCCGGCGTTTTGACCAATGGGAACGCTCGCCCGGCGCGAGAAGGCGACTGCACGGCCGATACTGTGTGTATTTGAACGCCTACCTTGGCTCGTAGAACAAACAGACGGGGACCAAGCCTATACAGAAGGGCGTTGACCGCTGTCGGTTAGTCCGAGCCGCCATTTAAGCTTCAGTGAAGCGCGCCCGCTCGACTCCCGGGACCACACCCCTCGCCCAGCCGCGGTCCAACGAGGCAGCGCGCGCCATTCTGCGGGACGGCACGGTCGTGGACCTCTGGTCGTCGGACTGTCGCAGTGCCCGGTGAACAAATTGTGTTTTGCTTGTTTACCTCTTCTTATGTTAGTGCGCTTTGAGTGTAATCATTATTGTGTATTGTACTCTCACAAGTTTAACTTTGGAAGAGTTACGTTGTTTTGTTAGTCTCTTTGAATGAGTTTGTACTAGTGATTGTGAAATCCTCTGTATCATCTCATTGCTATATAAACCCGCCGAGGTGGCTCAGTGGTTACGGCCCTCGGCTGCTGACTCTAAAGACGCCGGTTCGATCCTGGCCGCGGCGGCGGAATTTCGATGGAGGCGAAACTCTAGAGGACCGTTTGCTGTGTGACTTCAGTGCACGTTAAAGGACCCCAGGTGGTCGAAATTTCCGGAGCCCTTCACTACAGCGTCCGTTATAGCCTGAGTTGCTCTGGCACATTAAACCTCAACAAACAAACAAACACACATCATTGCTGTATAGAGTTTGTTTTGTTTGTGAACCTTTAGTTCCGACCCATTCTCTGGCTTGCGACCGGCGAGAGCTCGGCACCAAATGACCTGCCCCTCTTCACTTGGTAGCTGCTTTCTGGCTGAGCTTACCACGCTGAATCGAGGGCATCTCCTTCGGGTCCGAGATCACTACCCTCACCCTCACACGCTGTAAGAGTGCCTGGGAACGCACGCTAATGTGCGCGAACTTGGGTAAAAAGAGCATATTTGCGCTCTGAAAGCGCTAAAAACTGGTAACACATCTATATATGGCAAGCGGCAGAGTTCTATTACGTCCAGGCGCCTGTTAGCTCAGAGCTCCTAGGACTATCTTCGGGTTCACATTAATAACTTTTCTAGGAACACTTATGTGGAATATAACAATACTGGCGGAACGTTACGTTATTTAATGTGTAGCTATCATTCAGCATTTATTTGACTAAATTGGAAAATTAGAAGTCCCTTGTGCCATGTGGGTCCCTGATCTCAATGATCTCCTTCTTTCACTTGGAGCTATCCGCAGTCACGCCGCTTGGATTATGATCCCCAATTACCTTCATTCGAGTCACTTTTAAAAAAATGGCATTGGTTGAGCTGTGGTTAAACCTGGATGATTGCGAAAGGAACCAGGAGAGAGACAGCCAGGCGATGGAGAGAGCGCAGCAGCGGCAGCGGCCCCGCCACGCTAGCTCTGCGCCACTAGTGCGCATGCGCAACTGGCGAGCGCGGCGCGGCGCATCAGCTATGCGCAGTGTGACGTCGCTATTCCTCGCGCATGCGCAGTATGGCCTTTCGTCAGCTCCGCGAAGTGGCTCGGCGACTCGCGTAGTGTTGCTTTCGCAACAAAAAGGGATTCAATTACACATTAGGAGTAATGCGGACATTGAACACCCGCGAGTTTTCCGTTGCTCTTTCTGGACGACTTTGCCGTCATTCACGGCTTGGAGTTGGTGAATAAACGCTATTGCATTAACTGTAATTAATGAGGCATATTAAGGCGGCATCGCGCCTAGGTAGGAGCGAATGCTTGTGTCCAAGACGTGAGAGCAACTTATTCCAATTTTTCTATGGTTGTCAAAAGTCCATTCCATCCCTCTTTCGTGAGAGCTGGCAGTAAGGCGGTAGGGGGGGGGGGGGGCTGCTGTTTCGCCCGCTCCATAAGATGTCAGCCTGTGTTTCGTGAGTTTCATTGCTACAATTTTGGGCAGAAGGGTCGAATTCACCGTTGGTGATACGCGCCACAACAGGAGTGACTATAGGGGCGTTGCTCGCACCCGTCGATGCGCCCCGTCTACCGCACCGAGTTTCGGCATTTGCCTGTTACCATTGCAGAATCTGGTTGACGAAGGATTAGGTATTGCTTCAGGCCTGTCACGATGCGACCATATCTGAGCTCTTGGGCGCCCTAGACCCAATCATGTATGTTTTTCTCCTTCTTAGTTCTTAATCCTTTGGGCCCTCTCTGCCCTAAAATAACCTTTGCTCGACCACCATTTGTGCCTCTTTTTCTAATTGGTTTTTCTTAAACGTTCTCCTGGGCGTTGGCCCCATTTTTGTGCGTCTTCGGACTCTTTACAAAAAGGGTGTGGAAATATGGATGGTCTAGTCTTCGGTCCGGCACTTCCAATCCACAAAAGCAGCGTTCCCGTTCATTGACTGCGGAGGGATTCGAGCTCGAGGGAGCAAAGGGAGGTATGACAAAGCAAAGCATGAACACTCATATGCTATTTATTACATTTGCAAATAACACACACACTCGGCCGGCTAGCTACAAAATATCCAAGAGGCATTCTTCGGAAATAAAAAGCGACGTAAGAAGGGCTCGGCTTACAGGCTGTGGCAGGTGCGTGACTTCGGGGGTATCGGCGGTGAACGTTTGTACGTGCCGACAATAGCCGCCGGGTTTTCACGTGCGCGCCGCATACTTGGGGCAAATCCATTCCCGAGCACTTGCTCGGAGAGGTGACGAGAGCGCGCGTTTGCTGCGGTACTTTCGCTGCATGGAACCAGATGTTCAGCGGCAAGGCACTACAGATCTCTGTGTGCCTGCTGTGGAAGATGAGAGCGTGCGGCTGCAACCACTCGTGATGCTGGCCGGGTGCCGAAGAGGCTCTTACCCGTTCAGCGGGGCTCCGCGTAACCTTCGAGGGGGCGCGCCCGTCGCTGCTTCCGCTTCCCCCACGAGGGAGGTTTCCTCCTCGCGCAGACGGTGCAGTTGTTACACACAGTGATGATGGTCGGCCGCGTCGAACACGATGGGGTGGGGGGGGGGGGGGCAGGTTTTCTAACAAGGGGCTGGTGAGCAGACAGACAGACAGACAACGCCCAAATGCAGGGAATGGTCACATAAGCGCTAGCGCACAAAAAATGTGGGGAATTTGGTGCAGAGTGCCTGGAGAGTATAGCAAGTTGAAAATTGAAAATCGGTTTTGAGGGAAGCAAGTGGTGCAGTAATGTTCTCACATTTCGCTGGACACGCGAACCGCGCCGTAAGGGAGTAATGAGGAGGGCGTGAAAGAAGAAAGAAAGGAAGAGGAGTCGTACTGGAGAGCTCCGGAATAATTTAGACCAACTCATCATCATCATCATCACCCTGACTACGCTCACTTCAGTGCAAAGACTTCTCCCATGTCCCTCCAATTAACCTTGTCCTTTGCCACCTGCGGCCGCCGTATCCCCACAAACTTCTTTATCGCATCCACCCTCCTCACTTTCTGCCGCCCCTTGCTACGCTACCCTTCTCGTTTAATCCACTCCGTTGCCCTCAACGACCAGCGTTTATCTTGCCTCCGCAATATATGCCCGGTTCAACCTCATTTCTTCCGCTTGATTTCGATTAGGATGTCATTAACACGAATTTGTTCCCTTACACACACTGCCCGCTTCTTGTCTCTTAACGTTACACCTATCGTTTTTCTTTCCATAGCTCGCTGTATTGTCTTTAGCTTAATCTGAACCCTTTCTGTAAGCGTGCATGTTTCTTCCCCGTAGGTGAGCAACGGTAGGATACTGCTGTTGTATACTTTTCCCTTGAGGGATATAGGTAAACTGCCTATGATGATCTTAGAGAACCTGCCTTATGCGCTCCACCCCATTCTTATGCTTTTAGTTATTTCGCTTTCATGATGCGGATCAACGGTCACGAACTATTCCGTATTCTCGATGTATTCCCTTAAAAATTCCCACACCTCGCTACCAATTGTGAACTGCGGTTCCCGTGCGAGACTGTTGAACAGTACTTTGGTTTTCTGCATGTTAATTATAAGACCTACCGTTCTGCTCTACCTAACTTAATCATGCTTCGCAGCTCATCTCCTGACTGTTTTAGCAAGACAATGTCATCAGCGAATCGCAAATTACTTATACATTCGCCATTAACTCTTATCCATAACTGTTCCCAACCCAGGCCGCGGAAAACCTCCGCTAAAGAGTCGTTGATTAGCCCTGGCGAGATCGTGTCTCCCTGCCTGACACCCTTTCTTATTAGAATTTTATTACTGACTTTATAAAGGACTACGGTAGCTGCGCAATCGTTATAAAGATATTCCAATATTTTCACATAACACTCTTCTACACCCTGATTCCGAAATGCTTCCCTGACTGCTGAGGTTTCTGCTGAGTCGAATGCTTTCTCGTAATAAATGAACGTTGGTTATAGGGGTTGGTTATATTCTGCGTATTTCTCTATGACCTGACTGTTATTGTGAATACGGTCTATTGTCGAGTATCCTTTACGAAAGCCTGCTCGATCAATTGGTTGATTGAAGTCTGAAGTATTCTTGATTCTAATTGCGATTACCTTGGGAAATACCTTGTAGGCAATGGACAGTAAGGTGATCGTTATGCAATTTTTCAAGTCCTTGACTTCTTTCTTAGGAATGAAGATAATGTTAGCGTTCTTCCAAGCTTCTCGTGCGCTCGAGGTCATAAGGTATTGCGTATACACAGTGGCTAGTTTTTCGAGCACCGTCTCCCCTCCTTCCTTCAAGAGATCTGCTGTTACCTGATCCTCATTTGCTGCTTTCCGCCTTTTCATTTCTGCTAAGGCTTTTCCTGCTTCCTCTTTCCTTTTTGTCGAGATGTCTCACTGCTGTGCTCTACTGCCTTTGTCATAAACTTTGGGATTATTTTGGCGACTGTATAGATTTGTCTAGAACTCTTCGGCCACTATAACTATGTTACCCATATTGCTAATGACATTTCCATTTTTGTATCCACCCATCCATTTCCATTTGCATACATCCGCGTCCATTCATTTCCATCTGGTTTTTACCTATGCCTAGTTTTGTTTTCGCTGCTATTAGGCTACGTTCGTTCGTTAGAGCATGCACGACTTTCTCCATGTTAAACTTCGTTGCGTTGGTCTACCTTGCGCTTATTTAGTAACTTTAAAAGCTCTTCCACTTACATTTTGTGCGGTGGGGGTATTCGATCATGTGGAGATCTTTAACGTGCACTGACATCACACAGGAAATGGGCGCCTTTGCTTTATTCTTATTATTATTCTTATTATTTGCTTTATTAACGCGGCCAATGCGGCCGCTCTCGAACCTTGTGGGGGGGGGGCGTTCTTACCAGGCCGTTGAACCGCCTTTAAGGTCTAGGCTGTGAACTCCGAGGACCTGGTATCGCACACCATGCGCGCCCATTGTCACGCCTGCATAGCAGAAATGCGACTGAGGACACAACATGGAACAGGACGATGTGTCCGGAGCCAAACGTTTATTGGGTTCTCCCAAAATCGCTGGCTGCTTGATCTTCGACCCTTGCCGTCCGGCTTAGTCGTGCGGCGGTCGGGGCAAGATGACGACAACAAAGAGGGAAAAATGAAAGGTATTCACGTGACGTGCTCTCGCTGTTGTCTCTCTCCGGTCGTAGGCGGTCGCCGCCGATCGCTGCGCACTTGCCCGTTGTCACTTTCGGCCAATCAGCGACCGCTTCGGCGGCGCCTGGCGGTGCGCACTTGCGACCAATTTGGGGACGAGGGCAGCGCGGCGCTCTCGAGCGGACCATCTGGTTGCTCACCCGTGAGGAGGCTTTTCCCCGTCTCCACGGCACGCCTCGCCGGCCAGGGATGGATACGGCATTCCGAAATTCCCACAACATAGAAACTCTGGCTCAGTAGCCTAGCGCCTGAACTACTGAGCCCCCGGGGCAGGTGCAAGTCAGTAAAAAGTTTGTTTTTTTTTAGTTGTGTCTGCCTTCATGATTGGCAGACCTTTTGGCCTGACCCTGGCACGTAGTATATAATTAGAGCCGCGAGGGTGCTCGAGTGTGCACTTTTTTTCTTTCGCGATTTTACAACGCCACAAGCATTTTCAGGCTATTTTTTTAGCTTGTAGCCTGTGGCGTATGGGCGCACATTTGGAAATAAAGTGGTGTGGACTCCCAAGCTGAGGTCCTACACTTCCCCCTCTCAATGGAAGAAAATACCAGAAGGATTTCTGATTCCGTGCCTGACCTGACCATTTGAAGAATTCCACACGCCATCCTTGTGTTGTCAATGTGCTCGCGTCAAAATTGGTACGACAGCACGGCTCCGACTGGAATTCCGCGGCCGCGGCGGCATCTCTTAGCGTTCCGTCTGCAAGGTGATCACGGAAAAGCTGGGCCGTCTTTACTTCAACGACAAACGGTAACGGTGAGCTGCCCACATGGTTGACAGCGCAGGGCTGATCATGCCCGTAGAGAGTGTGCAACATAAGAGACGGCGGCATTTATTTGCCACCATTGACGTGAACAGGCCGTCTTCGTGCTCCCATTAGGACGGATATTCTCGGCAGGGGCCCCGGCATAGTCTATGAGCCTAATTTCCGCTGTCCCCGAAGAACTACTGTCCTTGAAGACAGGGACAAAAAGCAGGTGTTAATGCACACTGCGCGCGCTAGCACGGCCACGAAGCTGCGACAGGCTGCTACGTGCTGTGCTGGAACCTTTCTTGCCCTCTCCACAGAATGCGCTCCATTTGTATAGCGGTAGTTATACAAACGCGACGCACTCCTGGCTGAGGGTGTCTGCTTTCGCTGCTCTGCAGCTCGTTCGGGCGTCTCACCATCTGCCTGCGTTCCGGCCAGCAAGCTCGATCAGCCGCTCTTGTCGGTGGGCTTAGCGCTGGACAGGACAGTCTCCCAGAGGCAGGGGTGTGGCTGAAGGTGGTTTGGACGCCCTCGTGTGATGTTTTGTTGCTGTGGGCTTCCATGAGCTCTCCCGCCTTGTTGCGCAGGTTCAGTTAGAGCAGGCGGTGGGTAGTTGTGTTCGGGGACAACAAGAGGGCCGTCTTTAGCGCGGATAGCAAGAGGACATTGATGGGTTTCAGTTAGGTTCAGAACTGTCGATGCTAAGGCGCTAAGTGACGTGGTAAATCAGTAATACTTGTACGATTCGCTAGGTGTCTATTCCTTGAGTCCTCCATATCTGTTCGAGATGCGGCGGATCAGGTGCTCCATCTGCGTCAATTGGTTCCGAAGCAGCTGTACGGCGTGGGTCCTTTGTCCGTTGGATTGAAGGTAGAAGCCCAGCCAGTTGTAAGAAACTTCGTATACATTCGATTGTGCAGCCAATATAGCCGTCAGTGCCAAATACTACCTGAGCGGCCGGAGGAAAACCAAGTAGTATGTCGTATCGTTGTCATGGCAACGGCGCGTTTGAAAAATATTGGGAGGATGCTGCGACTGGCCCTTGCTTAGGGTGATAGGATAAAGCGCAGAGCGGTCAATTGACCCTTTGTGCTTCCTGAACCAGCGCTTAGCACGCCTTTTGACCACGTCCGTCAAAATAACTTCTTACTGTGCGCCTGCATTTAATCAACAAATGTGCTCTTTGGATAATGGCACAGACCTATGTTTTCTGGAAAAAATAGACGCAATCATTAACATGTTCACTCGTGGTGGGTCACCGGTGGGTCACATCGTGTATTCCTGCTGCGCGGCACGAATATTAAGTCCCGGAATGAAGCCAGGAATGGGCGCAGATCTTTTAAGGAACCTGAGAAAAGCACGCATGCTAGGTCTAAACTCCCATCTGTTTGCGGTTCTAGGAACTTGGCTTCGCTGGTGTGTACACGGTGGGTCTCGCCATACGCACAGGATTACGAGTATATCTATAGTCCACCGATCGGCAACGACGCATATGGATTACGGCTCCGGAAATTGCTGCCGCAGTGAACGTGTTAAACTATGAGAGCGCTGTGCGGTATGTTCGCGTTTGCGCAGTGACAGGCTCAACTCTCAGGCGGGTTTCAACGGTGATTGTGCACTGAAATAGGCTTGGAAAGCACAACGAGCTTTTCGGGATATTTTATTAGCACGCATGAAAACCGAGCAGATACCCTCACGTGATAAATGAGAAGAATGCGCATGAGAAGTTTTACAGACGTATATTTAGATGATAAATAATGTTCGCTACATGTGTCCTCGTTTGTTGTTGACTTTTACCGTCGGGAAGGCCGACATGCAGCTTCGGCTTCACCTTGTCCGAGTAGTCCTTGTCCATTAAACATCTGATCAGTGGTGATAGGCCCTTAGGCTTAGCTATCTCCTCGTACTGCCCGCCTAGCCTTCATGATTGGTGTATTTTAGCCACTTATGTCATACTTGCGGTAAAGAAACGACTGTCATAAAAAAGAAAGCTAGAAAAGAAAATACAAATGCAGTACGTTAAACACACCCGGGTGGTCCAAACTACTCCGGAGCCCACCACTACGGTATCCCATTTTTTCTTTCTTCTTTATGTTCCACCTTCCTACCTTCCCTAACGGCAAAGTTGAGGTGTTCATCGAGAGCTGAGACAGTTACCGTGACTTTCTTTTTGGGTAAGTAATCATTTACTGAGCTTGGACTGCACGTTAGTGCGTTGGTAAGGGTGGACTCATCTAGCCTTGCAGTGGTCGAGTTTTACGCGCGTACCGGTCATTAGGAATTCAGATTTTTTCTCCTAGCGAAGCTCGACTACTACGGCAAGAATTTGTAGCGATACCTGCTGCGAATTGTATTGCTCGAGCAGCTGCATCTGCTCCTGCCCCTGTTGCATTTGCTCTTGCCTCTGCTGTTGGAGATCCTGCATGATTGATTGCGTCTCGTTCCTCCCGTGTCGTCGGAGCTCCTCCAGCTTTTCGCACATTACATATATATTCCGGTTGTCGGCGGGTTGTCATGTAGTGTGAGTGCGGGTGACGTGCCTTGGGTGGCACCTGAGGGAGCGATAGTGCCGCCATCACTATGTTAGTAGTTTGATCACTCACTTTTTCGACCGTGGGCGCTACAAAAGGAGAACTTGGGGGGGGGGGGGAGTAATGTGTGAGGCTGCCCCACCCCCACCAGGCTTGCCTTGAATCCAGTGCTTCTTGTCTTGGGATTTTGGTCGTCAGGCAGCCACGTCCTGGACGGGCTCTGGCTTGCGGACCTGGGCCTGGTTCCAGGTTCGTATTGTTCCTAAAATGGTGCTTTCTCCTGCCCCCCCCCCCCCCCTTTTCTGGGGAGCGGCCGCGGCTGCTGGCGTCGACGGCGTTGTTGTTGTTTCCGAGTACCGACTTCAGGTAGTAAGCCACGATGAAAGTCATTGGTTTGGTCCCGTGTCGTTTCTGATGTTGACGGTGCTGCATGGCGGTGAATTTGTCGTGCTGCGTCCTTTCTCTGATAGGGCAGTGGTGACTGCTGCACTCGTGGTTCTTCATAGCTCCCGCGGTCCTGCGGATAGCAGAGGGAGTCTTATCATGCTGAGGGCAATACTCAGAGAGCATCGGCAGAAAGGACGCTCATGGCTTGTCGACGCCCTCGGTGTAATTGCGACGATCAACCTTTGAGGTCAGGCGCCCATAAGTCTCCATAACAGTATCTCACATAGTAAAGAGTGCTGCAGAGATTTAGAACTTTTTCAGAGAAAGCTAATTGCGCCTGACAGAAGAATGAAAGTGATAAGGCTGCGTGGCGCCCGTGATGAATGAAGAAGATAGGAAAGCTAACATGACAAAGCTTCTCGACATTAGTCCAAGCGGAATGAAGAAATGACCTGGTGCTTAAAACAAAACGTAATCAAAGTACACTGCTAGAAAGCAAACACTGGCGTCAGTTTCCCTGAAATGGACTTCGTAGCGCGAATTCACATATGTAGTTGCATATGACCCTTAAGGGTCTAAAATAGCAGAAGAAAAAGCTTTGGCTTCATACTCGTCGGCGAAGAGGCGTCCACTTCCGCTCCCTAGCAGCGGTCTTACATCTCACTTTGACTCATTGTCGACAGTAACGCCAGGTAGAGGTCCGTTTTGCGACTATCACGTTCATTCGAGGCAGCTGTCAGGCTTAGTGAGTGCGCTAGAGCCAGTCAGGAGGACGATGTCTCCTTCGTCAGTGGCGTAGGATACCAGTGCGGAAGACGTTCTCGCGGCAAACCTTCCTGGGTAAACGCCCGCTTGTCGTAACATAATGCACTGTCCTGTCAACTGGAAAGGTGACTTTATGGCCGCTCAGACTGCTTCCACCGCCTTGCAGAAAAGTATACAACAGCTGCATCTTACCAATATTCACGTGAGGTGCAGAAACGTGGAGGCAAACAAAGAGGGTTCAGCTTAAGTTAAGCACGACGCAGCGAGCTATGGAACGAAAAATGGTAGGTGTAACGTTAAGAGACCGGAAGAGGGCGGAGTGAGTGAGGGAAGAAACGCGGGCTAAGGATAACCTAGTCGAAATTAAGGGAAAGAAATGGGCTCGCGAAGGGAATGTAATGCGAAGGCAAGATAACCGCTGGTCCAGAAGGGTAACGGAGTGGATTCCAAGAGAAGGCAAGCGTAGCAGGTGGCGGCAAAAAGTATAGGTGGGCGGATGAGATTAAGTAGTTTGCGGGGATACGGCGGCGGCAGGTGG
Source organism: Amblyomma mixtum (assembly GCF_055824585.1). Lineage (NCBI taxonomy): Eukaryota > Metazoa > Arthropoda > Arachnida > Ixodida > Ixodidae > Amblyomma > Amblyomma mixtum. Next base: position 14,382,065 of record NC_143020.1, read on the forward strand.
CACAGGACAGGGTTGATTGCAGGCACATGGGAGAGGCCTTTGCCCGGCAGTGGGCGTTGTGAGGCTTATGATGATGATACTACTTCCAGAGATGTGCTAGCTTCTCGCGTGGAAAAAAAAGCTGTGAAAAAAGTATTTAGTCAATGTCTCATTTCCAGTGTCGAAATCATCCAAACATTTCAGAATAGTTCTCGCTTACTCCTCATCCGGATTAGAAGTGATGGCTTTTCCTCTCTTCAGGACGACAGCAAGAGAATCATGTGTTAGTGGCATACAAAGTGTTCCACTAACGATCATGCACTTGTACAGAGCGCACCGCATTTACCACAGCTGCCGCTGCCTGGAGGGCTCGATACATGTTTTCATTGCATTTAATTGCAAAGTATCATTTTCATTTCATTGTATTGCATTGTGTTTTATTGTATTAAGGTGTTATTATTCTCAATTGTATTTGCTTGTGCCCCCCCCTCTTTTATGTAATGCCCCAACAAAGGCCTTTGAGGGTAAAATGAATGCTGCTCATGATGAAATGTTAAACACTATGCATGAGAATGCAATGTGCAGTAATATATTGTTTTGAACATTAGACCATACATAAAAAACGCCAGTTTACTGGTCGTTGCGCTATTCGATCGCTGTGGGGAATTGTATGAACTTTTTGAAAACTCAGAAGAGAGAAAAATCATGCCGCAAACATTAAGTGTTATTTTAAAAGCATGTAAAAAAATTGATAACCTTGTATAAAAAATGGCCTGGCAAGTGGGTATCTTGTACAACGCATTTTTCTATATCCTCAACAGGCGTTCGCAGTTGCGCAGTGTATTAATGGATCGTTTTATAGTATTATCAAACAGAATTCTTGGATGGATTCAGAGACACGAAACAAGATGTCGGAATGGGTAAGTCTTCTTCACAAAGTCTGTTTCTCTGTGCTTATAAGAAATAGTGTTTTTGTTCTTAATACTTCGCGTTCTATGAATAAGTAGTATCAGTGGATGGAATTGCGTTCCAAAATTTTGCTCTATGTTGTCATCCAGAGTTTATATCATAAATTGAATTTTAGGAACGAGAAAGTGCATTCTAATACTGCTCATAGGAGGGCGTAGCTAGATTTCGGTACCTACCAAGAGAATATGAACGTGCACATCCCTTAGCCATCTTGTTTTACTTGAGCTAGTCGTGCACAGAAGGTTCCGCTGCTTGAGAAATTTTCTTCATCAGTCGCTTTTACTAATTAGACAATGCTCTGAGGTTCATTCGTCTTCTATGGTGCTTTGCGTTCTGCCGTTTTCAGCCGCTTCCCTTTAGGTGCTGACCAGTGCTCACAGCGTGATTCCTTGCTTTAATCGTTTCAGCACCATAGCACTCGCTGGGTCTTCACCCCGTTAGCAAACATTTTCGTTGCTGAATAAACGGAAATATTAAAAAAGCGAGAGTTTGTACGGCACTGTAGAGAGGCTATCGACTCGAAGACATAGCCCGGGAGGCTGTGCGAGCCTGAGGCATCGAGGAACCAAGCGACTCAGTTTGCGCCGCTGCTGCTAAGAATCCCGCTCGGAACAAATTTTCTTGTCCTGATGCCATTCGGAGAGAAAATTAACTATTATTTCGGGTTAGACTTGCTTAATGCTCGGCTTTAGCAGCACCTTATTTTCTTAGCACCACCCCCCCCCCCCCCGAAAGAAAAAGACTGGGCACTTAAAATCCGCCTTAACGGTATGACGAGATAGCGTTAATTATTTAATGCCAACTATGTGGAATTGGTCATTCTCTACATTCATAGATCAATTGGAGTCCTCATATCACTTCTGGCGCACTGGTGCCAAGGTTTCGCAATGCGCCACTGCCCTGGCAGGTGGCTGTCTCAGGCATAGGGACGCGCAGGGCTTATGAGACCCAGGTTGCTCTTCCCGAGCAACCTCGCGCGGTCACTCAATCATTTATTTGCCACTTGCCACCGTGGGCACTTTTCTCACCACCCAGTGGACAGGTTTTGATGACGTCACAAGGTCACATGACCTAAGTGGCGACGTCATAGCAGAGCCCTAGCAGCTCTCCCCAAGGTCGTGCTGAACACACGGCAATACGTAACATACAAACGTAGCACCGATACGTAACATTCTGATGTAAGTACGCAGCAATTCTTGAAATTTATCGGGTTGAACTTTGGTAGCAATGTAAGATGGTAAGTTATTCCAATCGATTGTATTTCTAGAAATGAATGATTGGGGGTAGTAAGAACTCTTCATGGAAATGATCATGACAATAAATTTGATGAAAGAGCCATAGACGAGCGTGCTTCCGTCGTAGTGATAGCCGATTTTGCATGAGTTTCTCAACACATCTCTATCATAACCGGTCTTGCCTGAGCTTCTCAACACATCGCTCTTTGACAAACTTTCGTCTCGCTCTGCTATTCTCGAGCTCTGTTTTAGCCCTAAAGGGTCTAATAGCTGACGGCTATAATGTACTACGCCTCTAAATTTCATTTTTGCTATAGGTTACATGTACAGAGTATAAATTTAGTCTTTCATGCTTCTTCAGTATCAAGATGTGACTTAGCTTATGCAACCAGGCAGGCCTATATTAATATTGATAAAGACCGTCGGCTATCATATAAATATCTAAAATAATCCATCAGGTTTTTGATGAAGGAGCGCAAGAGTTCTTGTTCAAAACTTATTGCTTATATTTTAAAGCATCCAAGTCCAATTCTGAACAAATGAACGTCCCAGTGAAGGCGACATTGAAATCATATCGGAGCAGCAGGTAGACAGGAATTGACAAGAATATATGTGTGCAGTGGGTTAAAGAGTGGCAAACCTCACATCATTCGTCCCCGTGGTGTACGTGTACGCCCAGTTGAAATGTATGCAGTGATTTCACTATTATTAACAGCACGGTTTGTGTATTCGTTTATGTGTCCCTCTAAAGAGCTTGTGAATAGGTAAGCTACTTAATGAAGTCGACGCAATTTTGAATCTTTTTAGTGTTTGAGCGTTAGAGTTTTGCTTTTCGCGAGAAAATGTTTGGAGCCAATAATGTTCCATCAAAAATTCTATAAAACTGGGCCTTACATTATAGACAAAAACGTTAGATGTCTCGCGTTTGTAAAAACTTTTACATGGAGAAGCTGAAACTCCACGCAGCAGAACAGCAGCAGTAGATATATTATGGTAGCAACATTTAGGCACTGCCAACATCCTTTACCTGCTGAACGAGCCGCTATAGTTGCTTCTGTCTACTCTTCGTCCGGATAAAGAGCATGGGCTCCCTCGCTGTTTTCATGATTTCAAGATCATCTATCATCCCCTTTACTCCCACCAGAAAGGCACGGATTGCGTTCCTCATGATTTAGTGCACCCCGTGCCCCCGCTCTGAGCCTCTAATACCCCCATCACACGGCCTGTTTCAATGGCCACTTAGTTGACAGCCTTCGAGATTCTCAATCACTATCAAACCCGAAGGAGTTGTCTCGTTGCTACACGGCAAAGAACAACGGCTATTGGAATGGTATTTGTGTTTTACGCCAAGCTCGTGTGGCGCAACAATCGCTACTCTAGATTTTGCGCAAGTAACAGAAATATTTTTATAAATGTAAATTAAAGTTTCAAATACAGTTCTTTCGACTCATGGGAGGTTTTTGTTTATTATTAAAAGACAGTTGCGTTGTCTTGAAAGACACCGCATTTGTACGATTTTCTGTCTCTGTTTTGCAACTCTCTGGCAACACTCATACTGCTGGCATTACCGTCTTTTTCGATGGAGAATATAAAATTAATTTGCTTTAAACCAGACTGCTCCAATTTTGAAATTATTGTACACACTAATATTTTACTGCTCGCATTAAAGTTTAGGAGCATATTGTGTGTTGATGCTTTTGTACCATGCACGAAAGTGTGCGTTGGCGCCGCTCAAAGCAACGGTAGCAATTTTAGGCAACGCTCGAAGACCCTCGAAATCTGAATAGAGTGCAGCTATAGTTCGGCAATGCTCCGTTGACTCGATAGACTAATGGCTCTATGGCAAGGGAACAGCCGATGTAGAAGCGCTCAATGGCCTTTGAGTCCATAGGCTTCCGGCTCGAGGGCCTTCGAGATGCCCGCTTGACAGTAGTATCACATTTTTCGCGCTGTTCATCAAGCTCAGGCTTCTGCGCTAGTTGACTCAGCAAACTGCTTGCTCGCTCTTCATTGGCCATAGTGACACGTTCGGGCGCCTAAACCTTATAAAAAATGGCTTCTGGACAGTTCATAGGCTCTATTCCCTTCCTGTAGATATTTCTTTGTGTTTGTTCATAGTTTATGAATTGTTTATAGAAAAAATCTACTAAAAGTGTATGGCCATAAATCTATAGATTGCCTATCGACATTCTCTAGCACTTGCATTGCTCTCTAGAATTTGTCTATAGAGAGACTGTAGACTTTATAGACAGAAGTCTATGGACAGTGTATAGACTGTGTAAACAATTTTGCAAAGGAAGCCACCTTTGAGTGCGGCTACACAGCGCTGCCTTGGCGAAATATGCAAGCATTTCATTTTCTTGTTTCGTCCGGCTCTATCGCATCATAGCGGCGGCGCCATTATTGCCGCTGAGTATTTCTAGGCGTGGAGCAAATGAATGAAATATGAAGGTGAACATTTACAACGGAACAGCTAGAGATTGGCACTTATACCACACATTACGAGAGTATTCGGCAATGACCATGTGGTCTAAAGCATTGGGAAACAAAGCTGCTCTCCTCGTCTGGGCATTCACTGATACTCCGCTTCACCCCGAATTTCTTTTTTTGCATGATTTCATTCCCACGGTAGGTTTCCAAATTGTTCAGAAGTATTTCGCCCCAGATTCGGCTTTCTATTCAACTTAGGTTCATCGGGCCTCTTGGCTGGTTAGTCTTTATTGCGCGAGGATTGGTGCTCACAGCATTTGATTGGTAATACAAAAATAAAATCGCAGTCTCGTAAACCAACCTCGTGCAGAGCATATCGCAGCCAATGGCAAGCAATGGTCAGGTCAGTTCGCCCGCTGTTGACAGAGCGTTGAGATGCTCCTCACCATTGGGGCATATTGCAGCCCAAGTCAGCGAATGATAAGCTACGGTTGCCTACCATCAAACAGTCAGGCCGGTTGCCCCAGACGTTTTAATGTCGCGGGTGAGCACTGACAAAGTACCAAATCGATGCGAAATGGGCGAAGAAAAATTGACAGCTTAGAAATTTTACGTCTCCTGCAGTAAAGATTTTTGGCTGGCTAGTTTCTTCGGAAGCGTCAGGAAGTGTGCAACGCGTCCGGATACACACAGTGAAAGACAATGAACACGGGGTGATGCACAACTCTCGGTATAGTCTTGTGTTCGTCTTTAACCGAGTGTCTCTGGTCGCTCTGTACGCTTCGTCACGCGTCCTGTTCTCTGGGGTCATGCTGGCGTTTAGACGCATCATAGTACAGTTAGCACTGTTATAAACTTTGAAAGAAGTCCACGTTTAGACTTAACGGATCGTTCCTTATTCCTACACTTCGCTTAAAAACAATGCCGCGGTGGCTCAGCGTTTATGGTGTTCGGCTGCTGACCTGAAAGACGTGGGTTCGATCCCGGCCGCGGCGGCTAGAATTTCTTTGGAGGAGAAATTCTAGAGGCCCGTGTACTGTGCGATGTCAGTGCACGTTAAAGAACCCCAGGTGGTCGAAATTTCCGGAGCCCTCCACTACGGCGTCTCTCATAGCCTTAGTCGCTTTGGGACGTTAAACCCCATAAACCAAACTATAAACCAAACTTTTTTTTTCCAGATACAGCATGTGGTGTACCACATGGGTGCTCCAACAAACCTTCTTGATGCTAAATATGTTAAAACACAATATGATCTGGTAAGATTTTATTTGGTACCTTTGTCGCGAATGAATCTGCGGGTGCTTGGAATAGCATTCGTTCTGAATGTTGAACGGAAATAACGCTAATGCACTTAACAATGCGGGCTAAAGGGACATATTACGTAGAAATTATACTAGCTGGTTTTTCAATACCCCTGCGTTCGTAGCCAATCTACGCGTAACTTTGGCTTAACAGATCTGTGATCTCGGGTTGAGTAAAATGGGGCAGTTTACCAATGCTTTCATTAGTATGGTTATTATCGCCCCCCCCCCCTCCCCCGCCCCTACTGTACTGCCGTTGTGTGGAGCCATTGGTATTACAATAAATAAACAAATACCTAAATGAACCTGCGTTGTAGCAGCACAAATAACGTGTCATTGTTACCCCGATGATACATGCACTAGCGTGCAGCGGCGCAACTCGCCAGCAGGAAAAAAAAAGAGAATAACGCGCTCTTTGTCGTTCAGAGCGCAGATAGTCTTTTAATCACAACACTCGCTTCGCAACTGGAGTGACGTGATGCCTCTTTCATGGCTAGATCGATGCCTGCGCCGTTCGCTGCAAGGTAAAGCTCGCGCCCAATACATCAGTAAGTGCATACGCCCAGGAAAGCACGAGAAAACGATGCATGATGGAGATAGTGTGTTGTGGGCACGAATGAATGTCACTGCCTGAAATTCAAGCCATTGATGAGTTTCGTTACGAGTTTCTTTCTATAACAGCAGAATTCTATGCTGTTAGTTATCTCTACCGTGGGGCTGAAAGGTGACAGCGACAGCTGTACAAACAATGGCAGTGCCAGTGCGATGTGTTAGATATTTCAGCAGGCAGAGAGATGCCGCGTGTTGATGCCCTTGGGCCATGTATTATAAGAGTGAGCACTATGGTGCTTTGACAATTTGAAATTTGCTTTGAAGCATTAAAATATTATTTTTATAATCTTGTAATATGATCGCGATTATCTTTTCTTTTTGCTTCCTTTATTGACCGAAGCAGGCAAGTGGTCTTCTTATTCTCCGTTCTTATTGCCAGGCGAGTTCTGTGTATATTCAATGTGCTCTACCAGATACTGTACGAATGAGCCCAGTCCAATGCTGCTAGTTTTACAATCTTGTTGGGCTTTCGTGAATACGTAGATGCGTTGTCGGCCAAACTCAGAGCAATATGTACCTTTATAAAGAGCCTACAGCAATGGTCATGCCTAATCCGACAAGAGCCCGAGTTTCTCTTGTTCTTGCTAGCACCTGATAGTCCAATAATCTCTTTCGCCGCGAGATTCTTCAATCCTCATTCTGCCTACTTGTATGTAGGCATTCTGCCTACTTGCGGCGTTGCGCTGGCAAACGGCGCATTGGCGCAACGTACAGTGGTGAGCAGCCTTGTCTGGAGCGCTTGAGCAGTGCGCACTTGGTAACAAAAACCGAAATTAGAGAGCAGCCCCTCATTACATGGCAAAGTTTTCGTGCCTGCTTTGTTTACGAGGCTATCTGGCGCTACTTCCGTGCAAGCGTTGCAGCTGGACCCTAGAGGCTGCCACAAAATCTGGATTTGTTTGCAAGGAAGTGCACCGCCCGAGCGCTCTAGACAAGGCTGCTCACCACTGTACTGCCGCGTTGGCAGTACGTTGCACTTGTTCACACGTCCGAAACGCGGAGAAGTATGGTTTGACTACTTTGTCCATAAAAGACCACCAGGAGCTTCTATATTCCACAATCAGGCGTGTTTGTTTATAGGAAATTTACATGTGACGAGGCAGTCAAATCGAAACCTTTGTTGAGTGCCGGACAAGCGAATGTAAAATTAGAATGACCTCGGGGAACTACAGCCGCCATGTCTTCATCTCTTGAAGCCTCATTTTTTATTTATGGCATGTACAACTTTGCAAAAATCTTTATCCTGTGATTTGTGCGCTTTACAAGCACATACAGCAATGACCGGTAATTTTAACTGTATTTCTTAACTTCACGCGGTCGATTTAGGGCGCAAAATGCATTCCTGTAGTCGCCTATTTTCCTGCACACGTCTTGGAATCTTTTTACGCTTAAAGAAATCGGCGCGCTGCATGTCAGCGATGCTGCTCGATTCGTGCGACATTCTTAGCACCAACTACAGTAGTTCACATCAGCACCAGTGATAATGGACTTGATGAATGATAGGAGCGCGTCTCTGTGAAACGCGGTGGTGGCAGTTGCCACCATGCACGACTTTTCTTGTTGATTTCGTTAACGGGGTTATTGATGTTATAAATCGTTTATAAGCGCACTCTTTTCTTGAAACATAATTTTTATTTCTGCACTTTAACTTTATGCGACCTCTCTGTTTTTGAGCCACCAATCTTCATATTGTTTTTTTGTACACCAGATCCATTCACATGACCACTGTTATCTATAAACACTAAGGGCTCAGGAAGAGTGACTGCGTCTGCATCAACTTCGGACTGCTGCCACAAAATTCCAGAATAAGATTGTCATTTGCTCCTACAGCTTCACCGCACTTTATAGATATCACATCTTGGTTATAATTTATTTTGTAGCCGCCGTGGTGGCTCAGTGGCTATGGTGCTCGGCTGCTGGCCCGAAAGACGCGGGTTCGATCCCGGTCGCGGCGGTTGAATTTCTTTGGAGGAGAAATTCGAGGCCCGTGTACTGTGCGATGTCAGTGCACGTTAAAGAACCCCAGGTGGTCGAAATTTCCGGAGCCCTTCACTACGGCGTCTCTCATAGCCTTAGTCGCTTTGGGACGTTAAACCCCTTAAACCAACCAACCAATTTATTTTGTAGCTCCGCGTTCTAACACAGCCGGATTTAGACTCAAATGCGGGTCACTGCTTCGAGTTATCATAAAGCAGTGCCTTCTTGCCATTCCCAATTTCTTTACAATTTTACAGTGTGCTTTTTTTCATTGTATTAATCCAGTTTAGCTTTCATCGTATTTTGCCTGTCACTTAAATGTCTTTATTTCTCCTTTCTTCTTTCCTGCATACTTACTGGTTAGTTTCCTAGTCCTTTTTCAGCCGCTGTCAGTCAACGCTTTTCCTGTATAAGTCATTAAATACCTTAGCTTAAGTATTCAAATACCACAAGCGACATGTGAGGAGCTTAGAGTAAGCCACCTGGAACACGGGGGGATTTGATCCCCTCAACAGGCCAAAAAAAATTCACTGTTATTGTTGTGAACAAATTCAGTTCAGAAACATAAAGTGCTCACAAAATCTGAGCTCATATGCTCAGCTTTCCCTGTGCATCATTGCTTTGATTGGCCATGCATTTACGGCTTTTTTGCTTCTTTCATTATGCATAGTTAAAAAATATCAGGATTGCAGCTGTAGCTCCAATCACCAAAAGAATAAGAAAATTTGTAATGCACTTGCAGTTGAATGCAGGCCAGGGTAATTTTTCGTGCGACCAGAATACACTGCTGCGTATTTTTCATAATGTGTTAACTCGCGTCTGTTGCTGCTAACTAAATCGCCTAAATTTTGAAGATATTTTTTCCTAATAATTATTTTCTTCAAATACCAACAGGTGAATCTACAAGAAGAAGATTCTATCGCTCTGCTTGTTTTCGCCTTTCGCGAGAACAATTTTTTTCAGAAGCTGAGGTTAAATAAACAGCCTTACAACAGGCCGGAAGAGTGAGTACAAAAATTTTATTTTGCTTTGCATGGCAAATCAACGTCGCACGCAAGTTCGAGCCATTGGTACTGCGCAACAGATATTACGAAAGAAGAAGCAACTGAAAATAAACACAAAAAGAAATAAGTTTTTACTGGAAACAAATGTGTTCGCAATGGTGAGGAGGAGTATTGCTGGCGGTTTTTTTTTTCATTTTGAGGTGGCCGAATAACTTTTTTAGGCGAGGATAGACGAATAAGAGCCATTTAAAAAGCAAACCTACAGGAAACAAGTTTTAGCGGAGATTTTGATTCCAAAACAACGTTTCCGTGCAATATTGTTTCGTAGAAAAGGTATATTTCTCCAGACGTAGTTATATTTCAAGGCTAACATTAGCCAAGCCAAATAGCAACCCACCCGCCGCGGTGGCTCAGTGGTTATGGCGCTCGGCTGCTAACCCGAAAGATGCGGGTTCGATCCCGGCCGCGGCGGCTGAACTTCGATGAAGGCGAAATTCCAGAGGCCCGTGCGCTGTGCGATGTCAGTGTACGTTAAAGAACCCCAGATGTTCGAAATTTCCGGAGACCTTCACTACGGCGTCCCTCATAGCCTCTGTCGCTTTGGGACGTTAAACCCCAATAAACCAAACCGACCAAATAGCAACCAAATTTCCGCGGCGTTCCCTTCGTTGATAAATGGCTCTTTTAAGAAACTCACGCAGATGGCAGCGCCAGCTTTTTCTCTAGGTAACACTTTGAAACCCTGCATACAAAGTAGCCTTCATTTTCTTTATTTGTACCATCGTGCAGTTCGTCCAACTAAGCCGTGGGCGCTCATCGCCTTCATCATCAGTACAACTCCATCCACTGCAGAATGAAGCTCTTCCATATCTCTCCAATTAACCCAGGCCTCTGCCAACTGCTGCCGCCCTATTCTCACAAACTCCTTTATCCCATCCGCCCACCTAACTTTCTGCCGCCCCCTGCTCCACTTGCCTTCTCTTGGAATCCACTTTGTTACCATCAAACACCAGTGGTTACCTTGCCTGCGTATTAAGTGCCCTGCCAAAGAACGTTACGCAATATAGCAGCGCATGAGTGCAGCAACTTGGCTTTATTTTCATCTTTCAAAGGCTTCCTTTGAATTCCAGAAAAAGGACCACAAAGGAGGCAGGTTGAAACGATAATTGGGTGAATTGTGTCTGTACCAACTCAAGAACCTGACGAAATGAACTTTATCTTGAAGCGAAAAATAAAAAAAAATGGCGTAATAAATTTTTTTATGAACTAATTAAATGGAACACAGAAATTAGTATCAGTTCTGCGTGGTTAGGCGAAATGCCAATTTTGTGCGCTAGCACTTCAGTCTTAACTACAGTTCTGGTGCTCGGATCCATTAATCACAGATGGAAGTTGCCCAGGTAGTGATAATGGGTTAATGCCGATTTTTGTGGAATTGCTCATTCTCTATTTTACATTCATAGATCCCTGGGAGTCTTCATATCACTCCTGGTGCAGGAGTGAAACTGTTAAGCAATGCGCAACTGCTCTGCGCCGTAGCCACTGCCATCTGTGCGGTTATCGAGAACAAGATTGCTCTTCTGGAGCAACCTGTCGAGGCCATTCATAAAGTGAACCGGCACCTGCCGCTATGAGCAGTTTTCTCAGATATCGATGTGCAGGTTTCTAGGTATATATATATACACAAGCAAGAGAAGGGGAATGAGGGGCTGAATATAAATATGAGAGAAGCCAACAGCCACAGAAAACAATGGACGCGGGAGATTTTAATTTATTTATTTATTTTGTGGTGTTGATCAGTTTATAGTATTACTGAATATCTTACCGCTTAAAGCTAATTGATTATAAAAGCAGAAGAAAAAACAACCACATGCCGCTGGTGGGATCCGAACCCACGACAACCGAATTACGCGTCCGGTGCTCTACCGCTGAGCTACGGCGACGGCTGTCAAAACTTTTGCTTTCGGGGGTATTTATGTTTACGAGTGACCTAACCTTGAGAGTGTTCCTCAGCGCCACCCACGTTCATAAGGGGCGGACGTAGCACGTCCTGAGTTACCGATGGTGTGACGTGGAACGTCATCGAACGGCGAGAGTGGAAGCTGTATAAACCCTCTCGTGCTTCATATGGCATTAAGGCTGCCAGAACCGAGGCCCTCGTTAAGCAATTAAGCAAAAAGGGAAGGGGAATGAGGGGCTCGTATACATATTCGAGAAGCGAACAGCCACAGAAACCAAGGAACACAGGGGAATGTTTACATTTATTTTGTGGTGTTGATCAATGAAGAATATTATGTTATCGCTTAAAGGTAATTGATTAGAAAAGCAGAACAAAAACAACCACATGCCGCCGGTGGGAACCGAACCCACAACCTCCGAATTACACGTCCGGTGCACTACCAACTGAGCTACGGTGATGGCTGTCTGATCCGCGGCTTTCTGGGGTAATTATGTTTACAAGTAACCTAAACTTGACAGTGTTCCTCGGCGTCATCCACGTTCATAAGCGGCGGATGTAGTACGTCCTGAGTTACCGCTGGTGTGACCGGTACTGCTCAGATATTTATACATTTCTAGATATTTATAGGTACTGCTGAGACATTTATTATCGACGTTTCGACCGCCGTTTCGACGTTTCGACGTTTCGACCGCAGATGCCTTTCGGCCTCTGTAATGCCCAGCGACTTTCGAGCGAATGATAGACTCCATTTTACGCGGCCTGAACTGGACAACATGCCTGTGTTACTTAGACGACGTTGTCGTCTTCGCGTCTGATTTTGAGACGCACCTTCACCGCTTGGAGCACGTGCTGACATGTTTAACTGGCGCGGGGCTCCAACTTAATCTCAAAAAGTGTCGCTTTGGCACCCGCCAACTGACAGTTTTAGGTCACGTCGTCTCTAAGGATGGCGTGCTTCCTGACCCAGCCAAACTTCGTGCCGTCGCTGAGCTCCCCAAGCCGTCGACTCTGAAGGAACTTCGCAGCTTTCTTGGCCTGGGTTCTTAATTCCCACGTTTTGTCCTAAATTTTGCCTCTATCATTGCGCCAGTTACGAACCTCCTTCGGGGCGCCAACGACCTGTCCGGTTGGCCACCTGAGTGCGACGACGCCTTCGTCACCTTACGCCGACTGCTCAAAGCGCCTCCGATTTTACGACACTTCGACCCGACTGCTCCCACTGAAATTCACACCGATGCCAGTGGCGTAGGCCTCGGTGCTGTCCTTACGCAACGTAAACCCGGGTTTCCCGAGTATGTCGTTGCCTACGTGAGCCGTGCACTGACAAAACCGGAATCCAACTACTCAGTAACCGACAAGGAATGTTTCGCCATTGTTTGGGCGATCGGAAAGTTTCGCCCTTAGGTTTATGGCCGCCCTTTCGATATCGTCACGGACCATCATTCCCTGGCCTCCTTGAAAGACCCTACAGGCCGCCTCGCTCGCTGGGCCCTACGCCTACAAGAATATGATATCCGTGTCATCTATCGCTCCGGTCGAAAACATAACGACACCGACGGTTTTTCCGCTCTCCACTGCCGCCAGACGCTGTCTGCCACTCGCCAGTCGGTTGCGCTTCGCTGTCGTTTCCAACAGATACCCTGGGCAGCGAGCAACAAAAGGACGCCTGGATATCTTCGCTTGTACGTTTCCTCTCAAATTCTTAGGCGGAACCCGTGCCTGGTGCCCTACGCCGCCAGGCTTCTGACTTCGCCATTCGTGATGGTCTCCTGTACCGCCGCAAATACGTCTCTGCCAGCAGGAAGTGGTTGCTTGTCGTCCCTGCCCATCTGCGGTCGCCATTCTGCGCCCTGTTTCACAATGACCCGCAGTCTGCTCATGCCGGTGCCTTTAAAACATACACGCGACTTCGTCTCCGCTATTATTGGCGCGGTATGTTCACCTACGTCCGCAAGTAGGTGCGCTCGTGCGCTGACTGTCAACGTCGCAAGCCGGCTTCTCACCACTCAGTCGGCCTGATGCAGCCTCTCCCTTGCCCTTCCCGTCCTTTTGACCGAGTTGGGATTGACCTCTACACCCCCCCCCCCCTCCCCCACCCCCTACCTTACACTGCTTCTGGCAATCGCTGCGCTATTATAACCGTCGAACACCTCACGCGCTATGCCGAAACCGCGGCTCTTCCTGCTGCTACGGCACCACACGTTGCCTCTTTCATCTTGCATCACTTCATTATTCGCCATTCTTCGCACCGGGAACTGCTGAGCGACCGTGGGCGCGTCTTTCTGTCCGAGGTCGTGAAATCCCTTCTAAAACAGTGTAAGATCACTCACCATGCCTCTACAGCCTACCATCCTCAGACTAATGGTTTTACGGCACGGTTTAACCGCACCTTGGGCGATATGCTGTCGATGTACGTGTCTTCCGACCACTCCGACTGGGACCGGATCCTGCCGTTCATAACCTACATGATGTAAAAAATAGCACACAGGGAACACACGGGACGGAAAGTAAACGACGCAGACAAGCGCTAACCTACGCCTACAAAACCGCCACGCAGACCACCACTGGCTTCTCGCCATTTTTTCTCCTCTACGGGCTAGAACCTTCCTCACCGCTCGTCACTGTACTTCGCTACCTGCGCGACGAGTCTGAGTGCGCCACTATTTCGGAGGCTTCCAAGAATGCCGAGGAGTGCCGTCAGCTCGCTCGGTCGTTAACAAACGAGAAGCAGGGCCGTCAAAAATTCCATTTCGATACAAGCAACACTGCTGACAGTTTTCTACCTGGCTCTCTCGTCTGGCTTCGCGTGCCGTCTACCACACCCGGCCTTTCCTCCATACTTCCCCCCAAATACCACGGACCTACCGCATCGTAGAGCGCACTTCCCCGGTCAACTACATTGTCGACCCCGTGACACCTGCCACAGATCAACACCGACGCAGCCGCGAGACTGTTCGTGTGTCACGCCTGAAGCCGTACTATGACCCGTGTGTATTGTTGTCTCCCTGACTCGCCAGGATGGTTTCACCTTCAGCCGGGGGTGATTGCAAAGAGGAAGGTGAGCGCGGCGCGAGATCGCTTGGTTGATGACCGAAGCTCGGACCGGCATTTTGGCTAGCTGTCCTTAAGCTATTTCCCCGAAAATCCTGCTACAATATATATATATATATATATATATATATATATATATATATATATATATATATAGATATATATATATATATATATAGATATATATATATATATATAAGGAAAGGGGAATGAGGGGCTCGTTATAAAAATGAGAGAAGCCAACAGCCACAGAAACCAAGGGGCACAGGGGATTCTTAATTCATTTTTTTTATTTATTTTGTGGTGTTGATCAATTTATAATATTACTGAATATGTTATCGCTTAAAGCTAAACGATTAGAAAAGCAGAAGGAAAAAAAAAAATATATATATATATATATATATATATATATATATATATATAATGTCGGACGCATGGTGTAAATCCAACGGTCTTTATTCTAACGCTTCGAAAAGAGCCTTGCCTTCGTCAGAGTGAAGACGGCCAGACGCTGGTAGAAACGGTGGAATAAATACAGTTGTTATTCCACGGCGTGTCAACTCGATTACGTTTATGTTCTACCGTATTCATCCGATCTTCACCCCCTTCTCCCCTTCTACGGACTAACAGAATAACAATAAATAATTGTGGGTAGTGCCCGCTATATGAGCTGTCGCACTAAACAGTAGGCCCGCAACATGAAGGCAAGCAGTACCTATGTTTTTAGTTTCACCCTGCTTTAGTTTCCGGCTTTATTTTGATAATTTGCTCGGACAACGGGAAACACTCTGTATTTATAAATAAATTAAATTACGTACGTTTGCAAACTTAAAATAATATCGTGTGCGCTTTGAAGGATTAGGGCATTCACAATTGCGCTTTAGTCGTGCATGCTTGAAAACGGTTGAGTCCTTGCCCGCTTTTTGTGTTATGCAAACTGCGGTCGCATGACCCGAGCATTGAGATAATTTATTCATAATTTGGCTCCCCTCAGATGGTCATCCTCTTCGCTTGCAACAGATGGGAGATACTCTGGGCACTACACATCTTTAGGTGAGTTCTGTGGATTGTTTATCAGTCAGCACTTAATTTATACCCTGCAGCAAAATGTCAAATCAATTCAAACAGGAGATTGTTTTTACTCTTCAAGGCGGTATAAGCTCGTAGGTCATTTCAATTCAGAACGCGCATTCAATTTCCTACAATGCACTAGCGAATTGACTACGTAGTGCACTTGCTTTAGTTCGGCACTTCATGACCTTGTTGCTGCCCTCATCCCCTTCTCCCTGCCTCCTTTCAACCGTTTCTGTAACAAACCACGGAAGGGAGCCAGCGCTACGAGCACGAGCCCGTATGCACATTTTCCGTGCTTTTAGTCAATAGATGTTTCACCCATCCACAATGCAGCCATTTTCAAGTAAAGCATTGATTCATGAAGGAATTTGGTAGTAGTTTTGTAGCAGTATCTTTAGTTTTTTGTAATATTGTGTATGGCCTATATGTAAGCTGATCTCAAAGCTTCTATGCGTGCTAACGATAACACGCTTCTCTACAGAAATGCAGGCTGGCGCACTACAGGATCCTATATTCAAACTGTCCGCACCACGGTGAGTGCATACGTATATTTCTTGAAAATAATCACGCTAAGCATTTGTAGCGCGACCCATATAACAGCACCTGCAGAAGTTTTGGGGATAGGTAAAAACGAGGTGTGTTAATAACTCTGAAATTTGTGCTTTCAGGTACAATATATTTGGATCAATGGGAAGCTTGACTGCTGAGAAGCTTACCGGTGGATTTGTCGAAGAAGGTTCGTGATGCTCGCAGTAGTGTCTGGTGATTTATTTGTGCCGTATTGCTAATCACATTGCCGCTTTGTTTCTTAACGAGCACATCTGGTTTTTGCCTATTCCTAGTTTCCTTTTCAGCGCTTTCCGGCTACCTCCGTTATTTACCGCATGCTCGATACTCTCCAAATTAAGCTTCCTTATGGCAGCTAATTTGCGTTGATTCATTAACTTTGATAGCTCTGTCAGTTATATTCTGTCTGTAGGGTTCCACGCTTTCATGCTTTGGCGTTTCTTAATCTGATCTTTTGTCATCTAAAATAGCTTGCGCGTATCCTGTAGAACCGTACTTCCGCCTACATCTATTGCACACTCCGTAACGAAAGCTGCGAGATTACTGTTGATTGTTTGAACATTAAGATCGTCTTCAGCAGTTCTTCAGCAAAGACTTCTATTAAAAATGTTATCGAAATATGGCAGAAGTTCCAACAATAAAAAGAACGGCAATAAAGTCAAAGCTCTAGAACACTATGAAAATTGCTATTCACATGCGAGCCACTGAACCAACTATATTTTGACACTGATGCGTCAGCACAGCTGCCTAGATCTAGTGGTGTAAATTATATTTGTGGGATATTATGGGAAGCAAGGGGCATGAATGCCCCATATGTCGAGGAACTTGGAACCTCTACGAGTATGGCCATGCAGGATGAAACTCAGTAAAGTGTACCTGTGATTTTGATAAGAGAAAACTTCGTCGGGTAAAACCTGCTTTCCGAGTTTGTGTGACGCTTGATCTTGAGGGCGATCTTGGCCAAACTATCAGTAAATAAATATAATGAGTACTGTCACGACTGCCATTCGAACCCGCGGCGGCGCGAACAGACCAGCTTCTCTGGCGGCTGCACCAGAGCAGTATGCTTTCTTTCGCCGTAGCCGATCACGGCTTGTGCTTAACTGCAACAGGCTCTCGCGCTGTGCACTGCACATCGTCGTCTTCATCAACTAATATTACTGGAATGATGAAGATGGTCATGCACCGACGCTGACGACGAGGAAGATCTTGAGGCGGCTAGCTAAATGCTCGTGCTAGAGAACTGCTTCTTGTGACTCCTCCTCTCGCCCATCTGCTTCATCGATTACTTCTGCAAGAGAATTGGTCGCCGCCGTTTCCCACGTCTCAATAAAGCACCACTTACTACTGCCGAACTATTACAGTCACCAGACGTGCCGATGGCCCAGCCAAGCAAAACAGTGAGCGAACTATGCTAAACACGGGCATTCGCAAGTCTGCCCGGCTTAACTACGTTAAAAGCTTAACAAGCTTTTGTGAGGACTGCTCACGGATGATTATTCCCTACGTATAATTGAGGAAACACGCAAAAGTAAAGTATTTTAGGTTTCTTTTAGAGATTGCAGCTTGATGTAAACTCTGCAGTGTACGTAGTGCGGAGACAGAGAAGAGTAATCTAACGCAATAATTATTCAGGGCCCCTGTGCTGTCTAGTATATCTGGCATCTGTCATCACAGCGGCATGTACTAAAGCAGAGGGCAAACATTCTAGAAGCTTAACCTGATGAAAACTGTTTTCGCATGCATCCCAAGATATGAGCCTTTCAAGTTGTGAACGGAACAAAATTTATTTCATAGCAGTCACATAATCAGTGCAGGAAATGCCCTATGGTATAAGGGTACGTGCATGCTCTTTTCGTTGGTAACAGTACCACGAGATTGGGTATCGAGGTAGAGCTAAAACATTTTCTTCTGAGAACACGCGTGCCGCAAACAATTGTTCGAGATAATGCATAAACTTTCTTGACGGGCATCGAGTCTTCTCAATTTCGATGTTGCAAGTAAGTGACTGTAAAAGGATATATCTTGCGGTTTTTGCTTTACCAGGGCATGGGTGGCATTACCGGAAAGGAAAATATGAATGGTCAAAGGAAAGCAAAAGATGTTTCAAAAGACGTCGTCAGTGCTTAAGAAAGGGAAAGGGTGAAAAATTGTCTCGTGAACAAAAACGGAGAATGGATGCCCTAGATCGGTTCGAAGTAAGTATATGTCAACGCAATATAACTACAAAATTGTCCCGCTATACTTCTTCGTTATTGAATTCTTCAATGTTCGTGGTTTCCATAGTTCTCAAGGCTGCCCTCACGGCAAATAGAATGTGGCGGAGTTACAACTAGAGTCGTAGTACATATGCTTCGTCAAAGAAATGAGATTTTTTTGTTGAAATTCACCGAAGTGGCTCGGCGCACCTTGAACAAGATCAGGTAGAACGTAGTTATACACTATCTCCCGTAAATTTTATAACTCCGTGTTTTTCTACATTCCTAGTGCATTTGTAAGCAGGTACTGCTCATGCTGAGCGATTTCCATGAGTTTTTAAAAAGGCCCCGCATTTCCTCCTAAATAAAGCTGGCAATGCCACAGTACTGGTTGTGGCCGCGCTACTTGGCGGGTGGCATTAGCTTTAAACTGCGAATGTGTTAAACTGCGCCTCCTGTGTGAAAGAAAAAGATAAATCCTCCAATTGCAGATGATGGTCAGCGCCCTATACTAATTGCAAAAAATTAGGGGGATGCTTAAGCTCCGCCTTAAGCGTAGGACGGGACAGTGTTAATGATTATTTTCTTCTTTCTTTAAAAATAACAACTCTTTCTAATTACACATACTCATTGGCATACATCAGTAGGCATGCTGGACCATGAGATACACCACATGACGCACAAGAACTTCGCTGAGCCAAATCCAACAAAAGCGCCTTAGTGGCTTAGGGGAAGCTTCTCAGATTCGCAACGCAACGGTCATGGCTACGGTTCCCAACTAATCAACGTAATTTTATTTCGAGCGTGTTTAATTTATTTTGCACCCGAACATGCCTTAATGGTATTTTAGTTATGGTATGACCTCATACCCTGAATTTAACTCGAGTTTCAATCATTTTCATTTCACAACTCAACTTGTGACTTCAAAGCTCTAGCAACCAATCATGAATTAATGTGACCACGCGAATGGCTTGTCCTCCAAACGTCCATCAAGTGCTATCCCGTTAATAGTAGCTTTGCCACCATGCGTCTGTTATGTCATGTAGCTTCAGGGAACGTAAGAAAGAGACACAATCAATTGTCCCACTCCTGCTCCCCAGGCTGCCATAAATGTCAGAATCATAAGAAAAACACTGGAACAGTGAGCAAAATTGTGGACCTCATCTACTACGGCAACGATGAGGTACATAAGTGGCGCAGCGCAACAAAGTTTCGGACGCAGCTCCAACGTGCAGGCTGATTTGATGCGCAAACAGTGCAAGAGAGTGCCTTTCTCTCGTGACAGATGCAGTCTCTCCCAGGGCAGAGTCCATCGAAGCGAAGTGAAGGACCAGAAACCACTTTTCAAAGCTGTCATCCTTTGCAACTGTCACTCATGATACCCGTGGACGAGATCGTCGCGCAATAGACACCGCAGCTATGTTACCAGCAGATGTCACAACGATGTCACGTTCATTCCCGCTTTGAAAAAGGCGTTGTTTTTTTATAAATGTTCTCGTTGCAGCCGCTTGATTTCTTGCTGCTGGTGCTTAGCTCATGCAGTTCTAATTCATGCACAGTAGTGCGCATACACACTTTTTATTGGTCATATCCAGGCGAATACTCAGCTTTTCTTTGAAGGCCATACAAGTGGATGCGTGCTCCTAATAGCTTGAGTGTGGATAGTACTTATGTAATATATCAGTATGAAATAACGCTATCGATTCGGCACTTGTCGTCTCGGTGGAAAGACTGAACAGAGTGGGGCATTATAGCATCAGGGGTCTGCGGAAGTATATTTGGTTGTGCCGCCGCGGTGGCTCAGTGGTTATGGCTCTCGGCTGCTGACCCTAAAGACGCGGGTTCGATTCCGGCAGCGGCGGTCGAATTTCGATGGCGGCAAAATTCTATAGGCTCGTGTGCTGTGCGATGTCAGTGCACGTTAAAGGACCCCATGAGGTCGAAATGTCCGAGGCCCTTCACTACGGCGTCCCTCATAGCCTGAGTTGCTTTGAGACGTTAAGCGACCATAAACCATAAACCATATTTGGTTGTTCACTGGGCTCTTTTCCTGAAGAAACGGCGAAAGGGCGTACAACCTGTGCTCTCTGTGTCGAGCTTGTCTGCTGGGACAAGTCATCGCAAACTTTGTAGCCGGTATCTTGACGATGCCGGCGGCACGTTGCCGAGGCAGTGCAGACTGGCCTCACAGTAAGTGGAAGGTATTGTGCCGGTGTCACTGTTGCGTAGGAGAAGAATAAGAGCTCATTTCTATTCTAACACTCTTTAGTGTTAGAATTAGGTGATGTCAGAGGGGGGAAAGCAGAGTCTGTGGGTCATCACATGTACGACAGCGGCCGTTTAGTCGGAACCGCGTGGTAGTATGTATGGGTGGTTCATTGAGAGATGTAAGGGGCTGTTTTTCTACTATCTTCGCTAGCAGTTTTTTCGTAGTCGCGTTCATGCCCAGGTTATTTATGTACCATCAGAACCACCAAAGCTGGAGGAGGAAGCCAATCTTCGAAGCTTTCACCCGGCCTAATTTAGATATTGAATGCATAGCAGGCCAGAAGAAGTTTAAGGTGTGCAATTTATTATTTGTAAGAAATAACAATTATATAGGACAGAAGGGTCCGCATAGAAGGGTCTGCTACATCCGGCATTATTTTTCATGTTTATTGTTGTTTTGCATTGTCACACTTTTTACTGTATTGCCCCTCCTGCTAGGGCCAGTGTATTGGCCTGTAGTATCATTAAATAAATAAATAAATAAATAGCACACTATGAAAACAAGGCAATCACATTCTTATAAAAATAACTGCTGGACGAAATGCCAGGCTTGATTGAAAGTGGAAATAGCCAAGGAAATTTCAGTTGCAGAGCTTGTAAGTTCTGCAAGAGCAATAGAGCTGCAAGCACAAAATTTCGAAAATCTCACAGCGTTTGCAAGAATCCGTATACTGAATGTTGAATAATGTTTAGCGAGAAAAAATTCCGTCGATATTATTCTGTACAAATCTTGAGAGCCTATATTTTTATCACAGACTCAGGTCGCATGGCATATACCTCCTGTCACTTTCAGTGCTTTCACCAGCTTATACTCTACTGCTTTTGCTGCATTTCCAGAGAAGGATGTGCAGTTTCAGAGACATTAAATCAGCCTTGAGGATGTTAGATTATTTGCAGTTTAAGCTGCTTCTGAAAATGCTCATTCCAGCGGAGGCAAGAGAAACGTATATTCGATAGGTTAAAGAGAGACGATGGGGTTCTACTGTGTCATATGCGTATTCTAATTTTTATCAGCTATTCTCAACAAGCAACGCTTCCTTCTTTCCTTCTCTCCAACAGAGAAAAGGTGATGACGCTACACTGTCTTTCAAACTACGTGACCACGTTGGCCTCCGCACATCTTTCGTTGTAAGATAGTTTTTTTTCTCCTGACTGCTCTTAGGACTGGATCCTGGTATGACAAATATATTTCATGTGGTTTTCACTGAGCCAGTATTAACACAATTGAATTATTTTAGTGTAGTCTACACATAATTAAGTTGTGACGATTGGTTAAGTGGCTGAAGAATTCTTATGCAGGGTATTTCTGCTTTCTTGTCCCCAGCAATAAAAGAAGCGACCGCATGTTGAACGACGATTCGATTACTACACGATTACAGCCCGTAGTCTTGACCACGTGCGCATACTTTTGTAACGATGATAACCGGCTAATTAACTAAGTTTGTTTCAAATTAGGCGTCAGCTTTTGCGCAGAACTTTCAATGCAGAAGTTGCAGAACCAACTTGAAGAGTCGAATTCAGCTGATTTAATTGAAATAATGTGGTCTACTTTTATTAAGCTTAAAAGAAAGGCTCCGTGGTTTATAAATTATCAGGTGGCGGCGTGCTCCCGCGTCATGTTGTTTCATTTCATTTGATTTTATTTTCTTAAGGCCCCTAGCGGGGTATTAATAAGAGGTGGTATAAGCAGAAAAGGTACAAGACAATGCATTGTGTGATCATGTATAAAAAATGTTCCTTATATTGCTAGCAAATGAGAAAGGACAGGTGATGCCGACGATATGCTGGGTAAGGCCGTTCCAATCTTTAGGTGCCCACGGGAAGAAGGCTGAAAGAGTAATAGTTCGGGCACGCGGGCGAAAAACTTGAAGCGTGTGGCTAGTGCGGTGAGAAATGTATGATGCTGGCGTGATGTATGGGGCAAGGTTAAGTGATGAGTAAAATAACTTGTGGTACAGTGATAGCGCGGCTATATCGACGAGGAACGGAAAGAGGCGATAGTGCTGATTTAGGTTTTAGGGCTGCAACACTGACATCGCAGGAGAAAGAAGAACGAATGAACCTTGTAGCGCGTTTTTGAACGGCTTCTAGATCGTTTACGAGGTTAATATGATGCGGGTCCCATGTGGCGGATGAATAATCAAGTTTCGGTCTAATGAATGACTTGTAGGCGAGCAATTTCACGTGATGTGAGGTGAGGCGAAGGTGACGTTTAAGAAATCCCAGAGTTTTGTTAGCAAATGATATCACGTTAGCAACATGTGCATTCCATATTAGGTCATGAGAGAATGCGACGCCTAAGTATTTGAAAGATGATATAGATTCTACGGACTCGTTAGCGATTTTGTATTGGAAGGGATGACTCTGTTCTCGACGGGTAATGGAAAGAAGCTTGCATTTGCTAGGGTTCAGGGTGTTAAGCCAATTTGCGTACCACTGTTCAGTTTGGTTAAGCTCTTGCGAGGGCTTCTTGATCAGTTATGTTTGTTACTTGGCGGTAAATTACGCAGTCGTCGACGAACATCCGAATTTAGCAGGGTACATGTTGTGATGCGTGGTTCATGAGACGCGCGCGTTCATGAGCGCGCGTTCATGCGAAGGAGCAGACAAGTTTCCAGGGGCGAACGCGGCGTTTATTCCCGCATGTTCGTCGGTGCGTGGCTGGCCAACAATAACCCGCCCATAGGTTGCGGCGCACGCCTTTTATTCGTTTCTGGCGCGCCTGCGCATTAGCGACGGCGGCGATAGCCAGACACCACAGTACATATTGTGGAAGATCGCTAATACATATTAAAAACAATAGCGGTGCAAGAACGGAGCCTTGTGAGACGCCGGATGTTACAGGGAGAGGGTTGGAAGACTGGTTATTTACAATGACTGACTGAAAGCGATTTGTTAAGAAGGCTTTGATCAAGTTTAGCACGTTAGCATGTAAGTTTAGAATAGAAAGTTTTTGTAGTATTCGTTGATGTGGAACTTTATCAAATACTTAACCGTAATTCAGAAAGATGGCGTCAACTTGAAGGTTAGCGTCCAGGTCAGCATGCAAGTCGTTGAGAAACATGGCTAGTTGTGTTTTGCATGAATACCCCTTGCGGAAACCGTGCTGGGATGGATGGAAAAAATTGTTAGCGTCTAAGAAGTCCATTACCTGAGAGTACATGACATGTTCCATGATCCTGCAGGGGGCGCTAGTTAGAGAAATAGGACGGTTGTTTAGGAGAGAATTTTTGTCACCTGATTTGTAGAGTGGAACGACCTTCCCAACTTTGCAGTTTTCGGGAATGTGACCTGTAGAGAATGATTGCGAAAACATTAATTGAAGATATACTGCACTAATACATTTCACGTTTTTTAGTAGTTTAGTGTTTATCTCGTCGATGCCGGCTGACAAGGAAAGTTTCATTTTTTCAATTAAAGACGAGATTCCAGTTGAAGAAAAAGTTATTGCGTCCATCGGTGAGAACCATGCTGAAAAAAGTTCTATGATGCAATAACCTCATTATATCATTCATCATAGAATATCATACAATCTATATGACATATCATACAATCTCTATGATATATCATACAATTCTTATGATATATCATACAGATTGTATGATATGTAATACAGGTTGTATGATATTATATGATGAATGATCTGTGAGGTTATTCCATCATATAACTTTTTTCAGCAGGGCAGGAGGTATCCGTGGAGGCGGGCTGCGCTCCTGGGTGAAAACTGACGAGAACGCCGTATTGAGGATGTTAGCGCATTCTGTGCCGGAGGCTTATATACCAGATGCATGAGTGAGAGTGATTGAGTGTGGTGGTGCGTGATTGATGACGCGCGAAAATTTTTTTGGGTTATCGCATAGCATGCGCGGTAGGTCGCTGTTAAAAAATGAGTGTTTAGCGTTGGTGACGGAAGTCAAGTATTCTGTTTCGGCGGAAAAGTATTTCTCGCACGCTTCAGAATTGCTTTTTAATTTGGCAGCGCGAAAAATCCGCTTCCTTTTATTCTCGAGTCTTTTTATTGTCTTAGAAAACCAGGGTTAAGAGCGATTTTCACGAAAAGTTATTCTAGGGATAAATTTTTTTGTTAGTTCATTGCGTTCATCTTTAAATATTAGCCAATTTTTGCTAACACATCTCTGGTTATAACCGGCTTCGAAGAGTGGGAAAAAAATGCTCAGTTCATGATTAATGGCATTGTAGTTACCCTTGTCATACAGGGTGATTGTTGTCTTTTGTGTTTCATGGCGCTCGGTGCGGAAGGAAAAATCGGCTTGAATGACTTTTGGTCGCTAATGGGCTCTCAGTGTATAATGGATGACAAACTCTCAGGATGAGAGCTTAGTATTAAATCTAAAATGTTGCTCGAATCGCCTGCGATGCATGTTGGGCTGGTTACTAGTTGGTAAAGAGTAAAGTTCAAACAAACATCTAGAAAATCCCTTCATTCTGCAGTGATTGGCTCTGAATGAGCGGTTCAGCCAGTTTATTCCTGGATAATTAAAATCACCAAATAGAAGAATATGCGCGTTCGTATAAGATGTCATGAGCTGGTTTAGCATATTGTTGAGTTCACCGGAAAAGTTTGGGCTAACATGCGGAGGCCTATAACACACGCCTATTATGAGTGAGTGCGGTGAAGTACGGCACAAAAGCCACAGTATCTCTAAGTTAGATGGGAGGCGGATGGGTGAACAAGATAATTCCGGTCCAGCAGAGATCAGTACGCCACCCCGTCGAGAACCTGTGCGGTCCTTTCGATAAACAGAAAAATTTGGCAAATCGGCAGTAACTTCAGCATCAGTGATATCATTAGTAAGCCAGGTTTCAGTTAATAACAGCATACTGCTGTTAGATGATGTGACTAAGCTAGACACGCGTTCTCCTTTCGGCATAAGACTGCGAATATTAGTGTAGATTACAGAGAACGAAAGATGATTACTTGGTAAAGTACGGGGACGGGTGTTGATTACTTTTGGGGGAGATGATCCTACGGTATCTGTTTAACCATCTGCGATAGATATAGTACATGTAACGCTTAGTAGAAATGTGCAATGTCTTGTAGCGAAGTGAAAATTGAAGTTTTTTTGATTTGGCGAATGCTGCAAGGTGGCTACGCGCGGTTTGGACCCAACGAGAGAAGTCTTCACCGATGCTATAGGATGTGTTCTTTAGTTTCCGGGCATTCGAGAGAATAGTTTCTTTAGTTGTGTAGGACGTGAATTTGGTTATTATTGGGCGGCAGCGGTCATCAGAGTGGCGTCCGAGACGATGTGCGCGTTATACTTCTTTAGGGTCGATTGATATGTTAAGTCGATCCTGGCTGTGAAGAATGATTATTTCTTCAGCGTCAGCATATCTTTCGGTCGCATTAGTGTCTTCAAGGCCATAAAATATTACATTATTTCGCCGCGGTCGATTTTCGGCGTCGCCTAGGCGTGTTTCTAGTGCAGAGACTAAGCAGGCTGTCTGGGCGGCGTTAGTTCCGACAGTATCAAGGTCTGTTTGTATTTTTTTTAGGGTATGGTAGTGGTTTTCGAGATCGGTCGTTCTTTCGTTCAGATTGGAGATGGTTTGGTTTGTCGTTAGTAGTTGGTTTTTTAGTTGACCCACATCGGCGATGAGTTGAGATTAACTGGCTGAAATTTTCTGCAGCTCGGCAAGAATGGCTACAGAATCAGGACCGGGGTTAGTTTCAATACCACCGGATAACAACAACAGAAGGGAGCGGGTAAAATCGTCAACGATAGCACTCACACTGTGGGCTTGGTGGCTGCACTAAGAAGTAGTTACTAGTTTTCTTTGCGAACAGGCTATATTGTTCACTAACCTGCATTGTCAGGAAGAGCGGATTAGTGGTCTTTGCCATGGAACAGCCACCATGCCCACGAAGTGTCGTTGACGTATACTGCGGTTTTATGCTTGAAGATGGTGATGTTGACTGTGATGGGGCGATCCAGAGTTTCTTGATGCAACTTCTCTCCGCCGCTTCAACTCGCGTCCTCCAACAGAATCCAAGATTATAGGGCCTTGGACAGAACCTTACCCACAAAGTAAAGCGGGGAAAGCGCTCCTTACGTTCTTAAAGGTCTTGGAGTTGTTTTCCCGTCTATAAAATTTAGGCTTTAAGTGAGCGCCCTCTGTCTTCTTGCCGTGTCATAGTGGTCGATGGACACTTCAAAAGCTCATTCTGTTGCCACTCGTTTTCACCCCCCCCCCCCCTTTGTGCCCCTCCCCACGTGTGGGGTATAAAACGTGCATTCAGCTGTACAAATACGACTCTTCTGGAAGCAAACCTCAAAGAAATGCTGTGATAGTTTCCATACCGGCCGAGCACCAAACTTTTACTAGCGTTAAGTTTATTGATGAAGCGAAAATGGACTAATTAAATAACTTAATCTGCTACAGAGATTTTCGCGGCGCAACTTGCGATTTCGAGGTACAATCGACGTTTTCGGCCTAACACTAGCCAAGCCAAACACGAAATGTCGTCTTCCTGGCATACCCGGAGTGGGTGAAGTGTTCTATACGAAGCTTGCATGGACGACGGCGCCAGCTTCTCTTTTAGGCACCTTTTAGAAACTCTAAGATATTGTGAGCCCTCTTGAATCTGCCTCTACTCAAGGAAATCGGTTACACAGAGCCCCTATGGCCAATTACACCACCGGCCACAGCGATGGCCCTGCGATAAGCGTGGACATTTCACTTTACTACAGTTACGATACAGCTGCGTATGCGCGGATGCGTTCGACTGAAAGAATTATGTGTGGTGCAGCTTGAAAGTCCGTTGGCGTAGCCGCTCTTCTGTTGCAGAGTCATGATTCTAACAAAACGAAATGCCCGTGATCGTTGCGCAGCTTTATTGCGAGCAGTGGCCAGGTTATTCATTGTGGCTTTTAAGTACCCGTATTTTTTGGCGGGGAACTTTAGGGTGCATCGTGACACGGGGGTGCGTACTCAGGTGAAAAAAAATTAACATCGCTAGCTTTAACAAAACTTGAATAACGTGTATCCACTGTAAAGACGTTTTGAACAACTGAAATGCACACTCCTGATCTTGCTCTACAAATCTACATCAACAATATTGGTCTAAAGTGACGAAAAACTTAGCTAATTTTTTCCGATAATAAAACACCAGTAGCATACCACAAATATGGAATGTTGTAGAAGATGACTACCTATAACTCATGGCTCTGCAGCCTTTGCAGCGTTTTAATTTCCGTAGCCAAAGCTATACTAGGCTATGCAGCGGCGCATTTCGGGCGGTCGTCGCAGGCCAGTATTGCGCATGCACCGTAAACCACGGCAACTGGTTGCGCCAGCCGCAGGGATTGCGCCGCCGCCGCGCCGGTCTGCGCGCAGCGCCGTGCGTGACGTCACCACTAGCTGTGTGCATCACTGCCCATGCACGGTGCTCCCAGCTGCTGCGCTGCACCGGAGGATATAAGACTTGAAGCAGCTGCTCGCTTGCGATGATGGAGTGGGAGAAGAAGCGTCCACATCTGCCAAAGTGATGGGCCTGTAACCGTCTACCCAGCGCAGTTTTTCACCATCAGTACTTTTTGGAATTAACACTTTGTGACCCCTTGTAAATTAGTGTGGAAGAACCTCGACATCAAAACCCATCGTGTAGACCTGCAGAATGATAGGCGTTAATGTGGATTTAAATGCTTTATAAACTGCCCTCAAAATACCTTTAGGATCAGGCGTTTTTGGGAGAGGTAAATGATCGAGTTCTAGGTCTACCTTCTGATGTGCGAAAGAGCCGCTAATAACGGAACAGACATCTTGTGGGAACGCGCGATGACGTCAGAATTTTGTGCATCAGGAGCACCACTAACCAACACCGTGTAATAATCCACGAATGTGGACATTACTTCACTAGAACCGTCACTTGAGTCCCATAAAGTGGTTTTTGAGGAAAGGAAAGGGCGCAGTATCTGTCTCACATATATCGGCGGACACCTGAACCGCGCGGAAAGGGCAGGACCATTGGACATAATTTCCGGACTCTTTTTTTGCAGTCACATGACGGCACGACTGTTCGAGTCATGGAAGTTAATGAAGGCGCGTACAGTGAATGCACAGATGTCTAAGAAACACATTTTCGTGATATGTACTAAGACGAACATGAATCTTTTAATTATGGGCACGTAATTACAGATATCCCCATTAAGCGAGTAGCAATGTAAGTTTACGGTGAATTTCCGTCGCGCATGGCATGCAGTGGTAGCGCCATCATGCGTCATCCACTGACACCGAAACACGCAATGTACACGGATGGTCCAGCAGATGGTGCGCGTGTGATGAATACAGATACGTCTTAGAAATGTATGTTCGAGTTATCTACTGTGATGTTCATGAATAATTTAATCATGAGTGTGTAAAAAACAGATGTTCCATTTAAGCGAGTAGCGAAGTTGTCCGGAACGCATTCAACGTTGCAGACGTCAAGCCGCGTCTAGTTGACCGATACACCACTCCTTTTGCTCTCTAACCAGGTTGAACCGTAGTTAAACCACAGCTGACTTTAGTGCGAAAGCATTTCGTGGCTCACGAGTGGCGTTCACAGGATGTGACCGCACGTTTCGCGAACAAAAAGTGTCCACACCATTGACAGTCGCTAATTAGACAGTAACTAACTGATAAGGCACTAGTTAGCCATCATTTAATAATTAGTAATTAAAAACAAAATTACAAAATAAAAACACTAATAAAACAAAAGTAAAAAACAAAAATAGCAAAAACAAAAAAATGAATAAATGCCATGAATAAAGAGTCAAACTTTAAAATAATAGTAATAAAAAAGAAACAGTAGACCAAGACTAGAATATAAATAAAAATAAAATAAATCAGAAATAACGACGAGAAAAGAAAAAAATATATAAAAAATGGAGGCAGAAAGAGAGGACAAGGAAAGGCATTTGCAATTCCGCTCTTAAGCAGACTTCATTACAATTCTGTAATTGTTTTTACTGATGCAGTCATATGGTGACCTTCGCGCATTATGTGTTTGCATTAGTTGATGGTTGTTCAGCCCTCTTAGCCTTTTTTTTTGCTTGCTAATGTCCCGAAATTGAAACGTACAGAGCTCAAGTTTTTAGTTTCCATCAGAATGCGGTCTTCTATGAAATTTTTAGTTTTGCATACTCTATGATGATTGCGGAAAACATGGCAACAATAATATTTTTACTTATTTACTTAAAGGCTACTAATGATTGCTTGGGCCTGGTTATAAAAGTGTGCTCGTGGCGGCCATTCACAAAGAAAAATCTTAAAGTGGACAAACGAGAATAAAAGCAACAGCATATCGTAGGTGATTTTTGGAAAGAATATAAAGAACTAAAGCCTGTATGTCTTTAATTGGCAGTCAATTTTATACACATGATCCATTTTTGCAATGCTGGTGTTTGGCAGCAGCAAACGACGATTCTCCCATCTTATAATCCCGGATTACATAGGCTGGCTTAAAGGTTGTCCGTTTCTGCCTACAAAACGCGTGGGCACAGATTTGTGGATGAGATCGGGCAGCGCGTTCGTGCAGCGCGCTCGTAGGCAGCGTCCCACGCGCGTGATACTAATGTAGGACCGGCCGTATGCTCTCGGGCTCATGTCCCAGCTACGTGCGGCACCTGAGAGGTGTTTCGAAGCGTTTGTGGTGTCTCACGACCATGCGTCCCAACTGCTGACGGCAAAGATCGCGCGAAGCGAAAGGCGACGACATGCAGGATGTGATGACGCTCCTTCACACCTCCCCCCAACCCCGCGCACTTTCACCGCACCTGAAGTGGATGAAGGTAGCGCAAGGCACGTCCAGAGAGTGCTCAGGTGATCACAGAACAGAGGCATGCGTCTATCATTGTGCGACGCGCGTATCATACGTATGCTGCAAAAGCCATTGTTCAGAAAGTTATTTCCTAACCACCACGGCGTCTGAATCACTGAATGTTGTGCGTTCGCACGTTGAGCGCAAACATGATTAAAACCAACTGGTTTTTCTCTATAATTTCCTGTCTATAACTTGCGAATACATTATAGACAGCTATAAGGTTGCCTTCAGATCGCAACAAGAAGAAATTCGCACTGAGCAAGAATGCTGTTTTAAACTGCAGTAGTATTCCACGTGCGGGAGACAACAGTGTTCCAAAAATGAAAACGGGCGCACACATGCCTAGTTCTAGCAAATATAGCTACATTTTTTTTCACAGTTATTTTCGAAAACACAAATAAATTGTAGTTAAGAATTCGGGCTCCTAAGCAACAGCTTCATAGTGTGGTTTTAATGGTTTGACCTACGTTAAGTGCGAATATTGCCAGTTGTGAAGAATGGCGGAGTAAAAGCGCGGAGTAATAATGCGTATTGAACGGGTACAGAGGCGAAAAATGCTGAACACCAAATTATGCGTTTTTAATTATGAATTTGGAGCGGACGGACAAGGTGACAACACTCTTGCCATTTAAAAACATTTGCAAGGTTGAGGTGGTTCTAGCTATTTTAAGCCTTAAAGAAGTAGTTTTTATCTTAATGTAGCCAATGTTCGCTAATTTGTATGGCTGAGTGCAAACGGTCGGCCACAACCACCCTGTTGTAACTAATGGCGAACTCAACTGGTGGATCCGAAGCGAGGTGCTCGAATCGTAAAAGAGCGCTCCTAACCGCCTCGGCGGACAGCATCCGTCGTCGACCAGCGGAACATGCAGAGCGCGCAACGGAAGTACTGGTTCCGGAAGCTGAGGCCTGCCAATTCTGGCGCCAGGATATAAGCGTAAGCAGACGACGAGACGCGGCAGTGAGGAAGCACGTCTTTCGCGATAGAACCTACCAGCACCGCATTTTGGTGAACCTCGTAGGCAACGAGGAGCACAGTTGTTCTCTAGGTAAGTTCATAAATGAATATGTATCGCATGTCTGCAGAGTGCATACTGCACCGAGCGGTTTACGATACGACGGTTTACCAACTCGCCCCGTCCCTCAGTTTAGTGCGCTTCTCAGGGGCTTCTGCGAAATGTTGCTCGAAAAATGCTTCGAAGAGGTACTTTTCGTTGTCGCTGCTGCTGTCTGAGTGCTCGGACTAGAATTGCGATGGGCTCTCATCAGACAACGGGAGGACTATTGCCATTCCACGCGTTGCCATAACTGAGAGTTGTAACCGCTATGATGCAGATGACGCAGACGACAAACGCGCACAAAACGTGCGCGAAAGAAACAGCACTCAGTGTTTCCTGCTGATATTCCTGCGTGCGCTAAATATCATATGTTTTCTTTGGAAGTTACAACATCGTCGACTACAAGTTCCGGTGAGATCCGCCGCTGGTCGGCGGATCAGCCTAGTGCGCTCCGTATTGAACGGAGTTGCTCCAAACGACCAGCGGAATTCGCGCGGTCGGTCTAGGTCGACCAGTGGAACTCGAATTCGTCCTCACGGAGCAAGAAAAGCTGCTCCAGCACGACCAGTGGAAGTCGCCATAAGTTGTAGCCCTGTTCAGCCAGTTTTTTGTCTCTTCATTCATGTTCCCTCCTCCCTGCTTCTTTTCTTCTCTCGTTTGATCTGGCTTCGCTCTTCATTTTATTTTGTTTCTTTGCAAATGCTGACATCTTTTTGTTCTTTGAATTTGAGTCGATCCGTGCACAAATTATCGCGACATGATAGACAATATCATGCGTGTCAAGGCGGCAATGGCTCAGTTATACAGTGTCTGCATGAGATGACAGTGAACACGTAAGGTCGTAGCGGCTGCAAGTAGATGTGACCGCTAGGTGGATTCTAATTTGAACAAGTCATTTTCGAAATAAGGTTACCACACTGGAAACACATACTAGAGAAAACGTCTAATTAATGGTTTGTAAGCTGTGAACTTGCATTGCTTAGCGCCTGCTTTTAAAGTGTGTTTAGGCATCTAAGTTTTCTCATCTGCTTAGAGAAGATTACATCGATATGATTATTCTAACTCAGGTTAGTCCTAAATGTAACACCAACGTATGAGGGACGCCGTAGTGAAGGGTTGCGGAAATTTCGATCACCTGAGGTTGTTTAACGTGTACTGACATCGCAGAGTACACCGGCCTTCAAAGAAATTCGACCGCTGCGACCAGGAACAAACCCGCGTCTTTTTTTTTTTTTTTTTCGATGCAAGTGAAATTTCATAGACCACCGTACATTGTGGTGTCAGTGCACGTAGAAGAACCCCAGGCGGTAGAAATTTCTGCAGCCCTTCACCACGGTGTCCCTCATAGCTTCCGGAGCAATCCCTGTTAGTTGGCTATTTTAACGCACACCACCCATTATGGGGAGGAATTAGAACCGTTTCTCGAGGTGCGCTATTAAAAAAAAATTCTTAATGTCGTCTAGCTCATGCATGTTTACACAAAATAATCAACATAATTTAATACAGCACACAACTCACACACAGCGATAGTCCTTGCCATTGGTTCTCCAGTGCTCTTGGGAGCTACTGACTGGGTTGTTATTGGTAATCTTGATGGAAGTGACCACTTTCCATTTGCTCTAAAATACGCAGAAAATATAAATGCCGAGAAAAACAGGCCCAGGAAGCTTAAAGAACATATTGTTGCCTGAATGTTTCGGGAACTCTCAGCTCTGCCTTGTTCATCAATTACAGACGTAGGTAGAGAGGAATCTCAATCCTAGATCACGCTGCACAGTAATCGATCCCGCAGACATTAGCGAAAATACAAAAGAAACGAAAAGATTCAAAATAACTATCGGTCAAAGTTCCACCGTTGTCCTACGGTTGACAACTTAATAACCTTTAAGCGAGCTAAAGCAAATGGCAGGCCTGCTCGACGTGTATCGCAACGGAAAGTTGGCAGTCATTTCTCTCCTCTGTAAACTCTTACACAGATACGCACAAAGTGTACAGTAGACTAAGAGCACTTATAGAGCATAGTGCACATTTAATTTATTTCGTTAGCACTGCTGACGATACATTGAAGCCCCGAGCAGATGCACTACAAAAACACTTCGAATATGCCAGCATCACCAGAACATAACAACATGACATAAAAAACATCATCAGCATCATCATCACATCTCTTCGAATAAAGGGCGATCTTGCGGTGATACGTCGTAACAGAAAACTGTTCAGCTAACCCGCTCGCGTATAAGAATGTTACCAGCATGGGCCAAGGGCATAAGGGTATCTGGTCCTTAGAGTGAACACTGCCGGAAATTTACACCTTTTGCATAGGAGAACCAGGTAGTTCTTCCGTGCTGTCCGGTAGTGCTAACGTTGCCAATTCTTCGTCTCAATGGGGCGGCGAAAAGTATGTCCAGAGACCGCCAAGATTGTGATGGTGGCAATGAACAACAATTGTAATAGCAAGCTTTCCTGTGGCACTCCCTCCTATTACTAAGCGTGCTCTTAATGCGGTCTTGAATTAGGAAGCTACGAAAAAATCGCTCTATGAAGAAAACAAGGTGCCGTGTGAATTGTATCAGGTAGTAAACAATGGCATGTGACAATACCCGCTCGTATCAACTTGACATATCGGCGAATATTGGAATAGTTGAGAAATCGTCGTTATTTTTGTGTTACTTCCTTGTATGGTTGAACAAACTGACAGTGCGGTCTTTGTGCTGAGTTGTGAATGGAGTTAAGTCATAGATGATGACCTGCATCAGCGCACGTCAAGGCATTCAGTTGTGCCTGCAGTAGAAATACGGATGGTTTTTCTGAAAATAGGAAACGGGAGATCGTGAACATGGTCGGGAAATGCATAATGTGTATGCTGCAATAAAGATGCGAATGTTTTGCACTAACTTGCTGGTCATCGGCCCTTGGTTCGAAATCTGGCACGCCCAGCATAACTACGGATTTAAAGAGAGAAAGTGGCCGCGCTGATCAGTTTGCGTGGTATTCAAAACTCTAGGCAACTGCCCACGAGAGTCGCAAGAACGGATGGTGCCGAGGCCTTTAAAGTAAAGGTTTAGTTGCCAACACTTCGCTGTTCGGTAAACAGCAGAATAATATGCACAAAATGATATGTAGAGTCAAAAGTGACACAGATGACTGAATAATTGTTACGAAGAATAACGGATGCTTTCGACTGCTTTCTCGCTTAATTAGCTGTTGTCGTTTTCAGGCATTTCAAACTATGGCATCCGAATGCGCGAGTAAATATACAGCTTTTCAAGCAGACAGAGGTATAAATGCGGTCAAGCAATTTTTCTATGCTTATGCCAAGGTAAGTTGATCTTATTTTGTTCCTATTTTTTTCTTTTTGCACCAGTTCGTTTCCATCGCAAGCAGACTCGCTGCGAAAAAAAAAATTTTTCTCGCGTCCTCCAAAACCAACCAAAATATATAAGCCTCAGAGCGGACCTTGCCGCCATTTCTTCTGTTTTACTAAAGTAGGCGCATAATCTGAGCGTGTGGTGGGGCAGCGCCTCTCTTTTTTCATACAAATCAGATACGGCTCACCCGACTGGTCAAGGCCCTCTTCTGTCCGTTTCTGCATGGTGGAGAGTGCTGTCGTCATAGTGCACTATGACGGAACGCGGATGAACTGAAGCAGCCGTAAGCGGCCACATGTTGTTTCAGTTACCGGTCCAGCCCTGGAATCATTCCACCCGGCTAGCGTCGCATCGCGGCCACGTGCTGAAGCGAGGAATCCAAAAGGCTCCCATTGCGAGAGTAGCTAGGCGGCTGGCTTTGAAAGAGAGGATGCGCTGGGTGAGGTCCTAAATCGAGCTGAGAGTAAGACAGCGTACCGCTTTCAAGAAAAGCTGTTGCTTTGGGCAAATCTGCGTGCCCACAAAGTAAAATAACAACACGTTTGTGGCGGTTAGCAAGTGCTCTAGGTAGCGGTTGAAGATTAGAAGGTCCGTTGTTTTTGGCCATTCGTAACTTCAAGTCGATACCAAACTATAGAGATAAGGTGCCTAAAACACAGACAGTGGTTGTGAGCGTATTAACAACTGAGCAGCTAAAATGTTTCTCGCGAAATATTTTGGCTTCTCACGTGACAAATAAAGCCGATTGCCAAGAGCGACGAGAAAAGAACGCTGAACAAAAGCATTACAAAACTCTGTGACATTAACTCCTCTTGAAGAAGCACCTACTTGATGCTAAGGAAAATATGGTAGACATAAAAATAAAAAAAAAACATAATGCATGCACAAGCGTCCTTTACTCACTTTGAAAGGTTTCAGGCGCACAACATGGACGACTTCCGGACACGTGCGGTGCTGTTTGAAGGCTGTTGCTCCATCGCGAACAAACTCTTACGAAGTTTTCCTTGTCTCTGAAGATGTTTTTGCAGCGCAAACGTGAGTTAAAGACATTCTAGTGAAAATAAAGAGGAGGAAAAGGGCTTGGGCAGGGCATGTAAAGCGAAGGCAAGATAACGGCTGGTCCTTAAGGGTAACGGAATGGTTTCCATAAGAAGGCAAGCATGGCAGGGGGCGGAAGAAGGTTAGGTGGATGGTTGAGATTAAGAAGTTAGCGGGGATACGGTGGCCGCAACCGGTGAAGGACAGGGTTAATTGAAGAGACATGGGAGAGGTCTTTGCCCTGCAGTGGGCGTAGTCAGACTGATGATGATTAGCAGTCCAAATTACTGGCGTAAATTTTTTTTAATGTGATTATGTCGGTGCGCATATCCAGGAGCGGTTTCCAGGCATCTACTCCTATCTTCCGTTGGAGCAGGTTTTAGCGGTAGTAATTGGTCGGTTGTTGATCTTTCATATTCAGCCGCGCGTGTATTCGAGCATCGCCTGCTCGCTTTAGGCAGGCGGGAATGCTGAGGTCATCTTTATCAGCGATATTCAGTATCATAAAATGTTCAGCAGCATAGAATCGAGGATGATAGTAGCTCATCTGCCATGAACAAACTTCATTTGGGTAACCTGGGTTATCTCCTGCTCAGCGGTGTTTAGGCAGGGACCTTGTAGAGCAGAATGACATCATATGCGTGGTGCTCGGCACTCACGTATATGGAAGGCTGTCCGCAATTTTTTGGTACGTCGACATGAACGAAGCGGCTACTGTCTAACAGCGGTGCCGGCTGCTCCTTTTCGGTTCAGGGAAGGAATGACATAGATCGTTTTGTTCAAAGGCTCTGTTAGTCATTTTGCTTAGTACTAGTGTGCAGATATCATCCTATTACTTGTGTTACTGTAGTGTGGCCTACATTGTAGTAGCTGTGCCTTGAACGTCGTTCCCCTATCTGCAAAAAGCATTTCGGGGGTACGGTGCCGCAGAAGGATGCATTCCAATAAAATATGTGTGGCTTCTGCTGGATTGCTATTCAACCGGACATACGGCGTAACAGGTCAGGTAGTCGATCGCCAGTCACATACACTTTCCTTTGAAACGAAATAGGGATGGCCACACAAATTCATACAAGTCTGCCACAAAAGCCTCATCGCCGCGTCAGTTGGTCTCGAAAATTCTTCTGGTTTCGTTGGCGCTATTTTGTGGGCTATCTGCCTCGCCAAGTCGTTCCGCTGCATGCGACATTATTGAACAGGTTGATCGATATTAATTATACTGAAATGTATGGACAGTCACAGTAACCCAAGACTAATGGAGGTCATTTCGTTTTGTGAAGCCTGCAGAATGTCCTTCCGAAAATTTTCAGGCATTACAAGGTAACCGGCCTTCTTAAAGGTAAATTTTATTTTCAAGGTGGCACAATTGTGTAAGCAGAGTGTGGTGCGCTTTTTAATGCCATAGGAGTTGAAGATGCCAAGGCCAGGGGATACCCAACATAAAGTTTGAACTTAGGATTGAACTTTTGTTTTTGTCTGAAAGCGCTGAAATTGATTAGCCCCAGAAGACACCGTGATCATCAATTTTTGCAGGTCTGTTGACAGAAGCATGAGGCAGGTAGTTTGCATGGGATTGCACTTGTCTACACTTGTAGATATTGGTGACGTCAAAGTTGAGGAGGCGCAGGCTGCATTTGGCGATGTAGTCATCAAGGTTATACTAAATGACAATTTAGTACAACATATTTATCTAGTCGTCGACAACCTTTGACAGTCTTAGTTTAAGGAGGCGCAGAATTTTTATGTTGCCCAGATTACCGCAAGAGACTCCTTATGTGTTGTCGAGGGCTTTCGCCCTCTAGGACAAAAGCCTAGCGTCCCCGCACACTCTCTCTATTCCGTTCTTTTTAGACAAGTATCGCGCAGAAGCTAACGGAGGTTGCCCAATGTATCTTCAATGTGGTGTCCTAGTTGAAGCAGGCGAGAACTGGCGGCGATTCCTAGGAGAGCAGAGGTTAATTGGAAAGTTCCCATTTGTGACAGTGGGCATCGAAAGCAAAAGTTGGCTTCAGCTTTTATCTCATGGGATGAGTGACAACGCAAGGAGGCAGATGGGAAAGTTATTTATTTGCTTGAGAAAGCGAAGTTTTCCCGTCCTTTTTAAAAATTATGAAATAAAGCATGAGAACTCTGACGTAGATATGCAGCGAAGTGAAAATTTCGCCCTACTCATTGTGATATGAAATTGGTGTGTGGTATTATTGAGCTACATAGCTGGTAACTGGCAAGGCGTTTTGATTTTAATAGGAATACTAAAAATATATAAAATACGTGCATTACTGCCACCAGGCAATTTTAGGGTGCAATTTCAATCAGTTTTTCTTCCCTGCACGCTCAAGCGTTTCGTGATTTTTCCTGCGCATTCTTACGTGGTCATGTCTTGGAGGTTGTTTTTGTTATATCATGGAACCTTCACGCTGGTCGGAAATTCTGTAGTGCTCGGTATTACAAATTTCAGCCTTGGTTTGTGAGGTTGTGATGGAGGTTTTCCGCAGGTTGGCTAGTTTGCGAATTTTTTGCCGCCAAAGATGTGAAATTATGTGACCCTGACACTGTGGCTGCTCTGAATTCTGTCTTGTGTGGCTATTTTTTTCCTGTTGGCTGTTCTGGACGACGGATGCTTGAAACAAAACGTTCTGTCAATGTCTGAGCACAGCGTAGCTGGGGCAGACTCGATAGTTCACGGACAATTCGCTAAATCCTTTACTAACCACTCCTCTTGTTTAGCCTCAAAAGGGATTCAACCTGAAGTGTTCGTTAGCACATTTGACAGCTTCTCGTATTACCACGTGACATCAATTGGAGGCACTGTTTTCGCAATCGACACCTCCACGAAATATGGGACGACCCAGAGCTGCGTTTCAATAGCCACTAAAAGCGGAGGCCCTGATATAAAGCGCAGTCTCAAAAATACCAAAGAAAACGGTACTGGCTTCAAGGAATCTATTCTCAGTTGGGACTCCTGCTAGAGAAATTTGTCGCCCAGTTGAAGAGCCCAACCTAGGCAGGCTCTGTCACCAGCATCCCTTTCTCTTTACGAGCCTACAGTGCCTTAGTAACTGACTGGTACCCGAGAATATGAACTTGAAGTTCAGATACACCTTACTACTTAAGGTTGCCGATGATTATGTCATTTCCGAATGCAAAATTTGAGCGCAGCTCATCATCTGTTCCAGCTTTTGGATAGATTGAGGCAAAGAATGAGAGCAAGACATGTATGTACAATTACAGACATCTTTTTATATTGCAGACATATTCCTTCTTCAGGAAACACTCCCCTAACAGGGAAGTTATACTTGAGAGAGATTACAATACAAAAGAATTATTGCACTTAAATTGGACTTCCACAAGAGAGAGATGCAAAGAAAACACAATTTGTTCACTGGAACTTAAACAGCGGCTAGGGCGGTCAACGCCCTTCTTATATAGGCTGGTTCCACGTCTCTCTGTTCTTCGCGGCAAGGCAGACGCGCACATACAAAGTGTCGGCTGTGCAGACTCCTTCTCCTTCTCGCGTTGAGCGCACGTCCTCATTGGTCAAAGGCCGGGAGTGGCTTCGAGCAGCATCTGGAACATTCTGCCGGGGCGCCGTCGTCGTCGCACGAGTGGAGAGATGGACGGCATCTCTTAGCGAGCACAAGGTTACGTCTTCTCCGTCAACATTGCGTCGAAACGACTCGAACAGTCTAAGAACAATCGACGGCTATCTCCCTGCGCGCCGCGTCGGCGAGAGTTGGGAGAGGAGGAGCCACGCACACAAGGCTAGTCACTGTCCAGGAGTTCCTTCTCACGACGCGCGCCGGCGAGAGCCGTCTGCGCGGCGCTGTTTTTTAGGCGCCCGTTTCTGCGTTTCGCGGCGTCGCCGTCGCCGTTGTCCGTTGTAATTAGGAGAGGGTAAAAGTGCAACCTCCTACCCTCCTTTCCAAGAAGCAAAAAAAAAAACAGCGCCGCGCGCACAACTCTGGCCGGCGCGCGTCGTAAAACTAGGGAAAAGGAACCTTTGGAGAGCGACTAGCTTTGTGCGTTTGGCTGCCCCCTCTCCCACCACTCGCTAACGCAGTGCGCGGGGGGATTGCCGTCGATTTTTCTAGATTGTCCGAGTCGTTTCTACGCGATGTTTACGGAGAGGGCGTAGCCTTGCGTGTGCTAAGAGATGTCCTCCACCTGTTCACTCGCGCGATGGTGACGGCGCCCCGGCACAATGTTCCAGATGCTGCTCAAAGCCACTCCCGGCCTTTGACTAATGATTTAAATATACCTGCGCTTAAAAGACACGGACTGAAAGAAAGAGACACACACACAAAGCGCTGGACTTACAACTGAATTTTTATTCGGGAAACACTGCTCTTTATGCGCACCAGCAGCTGATAAAAATGGAAGATGGTAACACCCGGATGATAAAAAATTGACAACTGTCTCGTCACATGTCCAGTCCTACCTTCCCTTTCGTAAAAATGCCCTTTCCTTTGATAGTAGTGAAAGGGACGTGCTACTCACACATGCAACCCCACTGTCCGCTATGCTCATGGCTTCAATGGTTTCAATGGTTTGACTAATGAGGACGCGCGCCGAACGCGAGAGGGAGAATGACACTGCACAGCCGACACTTTGTATGTCGGCTGTGCTGTGTCTGTTCTTGGTGAACGCCTGCCTTGGCACCAAGAACAGACAGACGTGGATCCAGCCTACACAAGAAGGGCGTTGACCGCCCGAGCCGCCGTTTAAGCTCCAGTGAACAAATTGTTTTCTTTGTTTGCGTCTCCCTCTTGCGGTAGTGCAATTTAAGTGCAATAATCCTTTTGTATTGTAATCTCTCTCAAGTGTAACTTTACTGTTAGTGGAGTGTTTCTTGAAAAAGGAATATGTCAGAAAAATAAAAAGCTGTCTATAATCGTTCATGCATGTCTTGCTCGCAGACTTTGCCAAACTCTGTCGAAAAGCTGAAACAGTTGATGAGGTGCGCTCAAATTTCGCATTAGGAAATAACGCAATCGCAGGCAATTTCTCTTGTTTCTTGATAACGAGGGGACGAGGTTGCGCTTTTACCCTCTCCTGGTTACAACGGACAACAGCGACGTCGCGAAACGCAGAAACGGGCGCCGAAGAGCTGCGCTCTAAAACGTTCACTGCAAACCAGGAGGCTTTTTGCCCAACTTGCGACACGTTTCCAAGCCATATATCGAATAAAGTTTACCTTAGTGTCATAGCCAAAAAATCAGATCCGGTACTGCGGTAGCATAGCCACATATGTTCCCCACGCGCAGGGGGTGGATGTCAAGGGTGGCTTCTTGTTCCACTGCTTTAATTCATGGCCTTGGACGTAGCTTATCCATTAGATTTGCATGTCGAAATTGCAGCGCGAACGGCAACACGCTCAAGTGGAAAAGGAGCAGCTGATTGCGGATGCTCTTCAAACCTCGAAATAAGCCTTAGAAGCCATCGGCGCTGCCCTGGTCGAAGAATAGACGAGCGTTAATGGCGCCGGTTCGTGTAGGATCTGAAGGATCTGAAGAGTATCCCAGTGCCGCTACCACCATCTATGAGCAGTGCTCGAACGTGCTGCGCATTTTGGGTTGTGCCTTTCATGCTTAAGGGTATTCTTGACGAGAAGAAAGTGCACAGGTTTTTTATTTTACAGTATTTTCGCCTTGTACGTGTTTGGCGCCGCCCACTTTGTGTACATATCAGTTGGCCTTAACATTTTCGACTGCACTGAGTCTGCAATGGCGACGGAAGACGCAGTCCATAGAGGTTTTGAGGAACGTGGTACTTTGCGTAGGGTCAATTTCTAGAGAAAAACACTCGAATCGATGTCGGTAACAAATTATTTCC
The DNA here is from genome assembly GCF_055824585.1 of Amblyomma mixtum. Taxonomy (NCBI): domain Eukaryota; kingdom Metazoa; phylum Arthropoda; class Arachnida; order Ixodida; family Ixodidae; genus Amblyomma; species Amblyomma mixtum. Next base: position 14,423,812 of record NC_143020.1, read on the forward strand.
GTTTCATCACGTTCATGTAGCATTTAGGTCATGCGCTCGGATGAGGCGACGTATTCCTGAAGATTTTTAAGCTCCGTATCTGCGGAGCCTTTGGAGACACGCGGGCTTCGTCAAGGACGGGGCTACATTTTAGTTTCAAAGGTCAAAATTGCTGATTTTATTTTCGAAGTTTGAAGGTGTCGAAAAGCTAAGGAGTTGCATACACACAATTTTTATACTGTTACGCATGATTGCCAGCAAAACTAAATTTATGAATTGTTTTCAGAAGGTACGCGTAGTAAAGAAAAAAAAACAGTTATTCATACGCTTGGCATAATAACTTCGTGTCTAGAGTGTTCAGCTGCTGAGTCGAATGAAGCAAAACTCGATGCCGAAGCGGATCTCAAATTTTGATAGAGGCAAATTGCAAAATTTCCTGTGAGCTGGGTGATGTCAGTCCGTGAGAAAGAACCACTTATGTTGTAAATTAATCAGGGGCGCTTTACTAATGCCCAGCTGTAGCTGGTCAACTGACGCCATTGGGGCGTTAAGCGCAACGTACCGCACGTGCTCATTCATTGTGGGCTTGTAGCTGAGGTGCAGCTTGGATCGGACGTGTTTTCAGTGCGCTCCGTCAATTTTGACCACTTTGGCAGCGATTGACTGTAAAGCCATCAACGCAGCTTTGCAGCGGTTGCGTGGTTAGCTGCCACCTGATCGCGGACTCGCCATACCCTTAGTTGTCCACCTTGGCCGAGCCCAGTGGTGCCCCTGCCGCTCTGCAACTGCAGCCAGCCAGGGATACGGGAGCACGCCTTCGTCCTCCAGGCACTACGTCTCCTACAAAACGCGCTGCCGCAATGACACGCCAGTCTGAAACACCCTTACCAGGAACCCCGCTCAGAAGAGGAGTCTCCTATCGTCTCAACCTGGTGTATCGCCGCTATACAAGGTAGTGGTAAAGCCGCGTGAATGCTTCTTTGGCAGGCACCGCGAAATGCGCTTCTACTAGCCTAGTGCAGCTTTCGCTAGAAAATTGTTCTAATCTATGGAATTGCTTCTTTTTAGCGTCATTGTGGATCAGACGACCCCGACAAAGCAGAGAGGTAAGAATTAAGCTGATCATCTTGTCACTTAGATGCGTAGCAGTTCCAGTATTTTGGATATTTGAAAAATATTAAATAATGCACAGTGTCTCTCCACATTGCCAATGATTTCTTTGTTAGCTCACTACATCAAATTTCTCAGTGTCGCGAATAAAAATATAATAGAGGCAAAAATATATCCTTAATAATAACGCGTGTCGTGGGTACCTATGCCATCGGGAGCTCTTTATAACCATTGTCACTTCTACGCGCCTTCTTGATAGTTGACAACAGGCCGCGCTGCCGCAAAAAGTAGTGAAGCGAAGCCAAATGGTGAACACACTTGCTTAAGAGTCACGTGAAAAAGAACCAGTAGACTATCGCTTAGTTTTGATCGGGCATGGTAGGGACTAGATACCCAATGTCTGCATGCTGCACAAGCGATTGGATAAAGACAGCCGCCGGAACTCATATGCAGCCTGTTTTCATAGGGAGTAAAGGGGTATGTTTCGACGCAAAATTATTTCCACAGGTCTTTTTTGTCAGACGAAAAGGTACAGGAAATTTCAGTTTTTTAACTGAAGATGAAATGTGAATCGGAAGTTTCGTTATATTTTGGGAAATTTGCTAAGCTTACACTCGTTCCATAGTGCTGTAAACTTTTAATTTATAAGTGCGGGTCGTTCACATTTATTATTAATTCCAGCTAAAAAATGTTCCTCCCAAAATATCAGTGAAGTTTTCAAAACGTCGGAAAGCCTGTTTTGGGCTTGTAGGATGCTCGTCGCGTGCGACGAATAACGATGGCACGTTGTTCGATGATCGTACACACGGCGCGTAGCAGTACGAAGAGCACTTCGCGTCTTCGTCCACTCGTCCGGCGACACGTTGCCGGTTGAAGCTGCAACTTCAAGTTCTTAAGAAACAAAACTGATTTATTGAAGACGGGACCGAAATACAAGGAGTACAAGATAAAGGCGGTTTAAAAGAAAGGCTGCTTAAAAGCGGCCCAGACTGAGACTGGGCGCGCTCTCTTCTATCTGTTTGCTTGCAGCTGAATTTAAACACTTCGATAATTGAGTGGAATTTACTAAATGTGTTCGCGCCCTATTTCGAGCAACAACTGTGCAATTGCACCATACATACAAGTGGGCGGAGCCCAGGGCTCGCCAGAGCCCGACTTAGTGGACCCCACAGTTCCTGGAACATGCAGGGTGCGCGGTTTCACATACGCATCTCGCTATACCTGCAACCCGTGAAGTCGCCCCCGCATCGGCTTTACTGTCACTGCCGCCAGGAAACGGTACCGTACTGCTTAGCTGGATAGTCGGGCGGTTTGAGCAGTCGCCGACCTTAATGACACCCCCGCTTGACAGCTCGGCCCTCCTCAACGGAAAAAGAAGGTCGTCGGCCCTTTCTGACCCTGACAAGGCCGTTCGCGGTCTCACTACTCATTTTACGCGGCCTTAGACTGTCTCCGAAGCCCGCCCCTCTAGACTCCTCCCTGACATTGCTGTTACCGGCTAAAGGGGGAAAGGAGCCTACGCCGCCCTAGGCTTCTTACTTAACAATGTCCATTACTTTTTTGGAGTAGCTGGTAGTTACCTGACTATCGAAAATTATTACTTCTGTTGCAGGCTCAACTTCGCATTGAAGACGTACAGTGAATTTTCTACAGCATTTAACTGCAGACAGAGTGATCCCATGAGAGGCGAAGATAAATGTCAAATTGTCAGCGGAGGAGCTGACAAAGCCGCATCTTCAAGCCTGCAATCACCCAGTGGACGGGACTGTTACGTGCAAAAATAAAGTTCTTCCCAAAGATAATGTAACCTGAGGAAGGCAGTAACGAATCATGAATGCATGCACACCGACTCAACAGAGAACTGTTCACTGCGTATATTTCTGCGCGCAAAGAAAGTAATGTTGCAAGCAGGGGTAACGGCCATGCTTCACAGCCGCAAGTGCTAATGAGGACAGTTCGCCATGGAGTTCTTTTTATACATGACCCAGCATGAATACAGTGACACTTATTTGTAGCATCTAATTGTCATAAGCATTGCAGAATTCCACTTATGCGACCGAAATCATTCTCGTAATCTATGTTTGTTTATTTGGGAACGTCTGTCAAAGCTATCCTCATTCCCTGTAGTTGCTTTCCTGAGCCGTGATCGTAGGCTGAGCTGTGGCGCTTCCTAGCCATGAACTTCGCAGTCTGCAGGTACTGATCATAGCCCTTTCAGCCCAAAGCTATCATCCGGTCGGAAGAAAAAGTTCAGAATTTTAGATTTTTGAAAGGAACATCCAGAGACCCCATAACAATTTAAACCTTCTTGCTTTTTTTTATACAATTTCTGCCGGTTCCTGATACTTCTCCCTCGTGATGTTAGTGTTTCGAAAACTTCAATTGTACTTCTTTTCTCTAATTTCTGTAGAAAGGAGTGATGGTGCAAAATATTTCACCTTGTTCTACGAATTAAAATACGCTGATTCGTACGCAACTAGCGAACAGATGCAGGTAGTGTTTAACCGGCGCAAGAAGCAGGCGAAGGAACACAGAACAAAGACAAACGAGCGTGCGCGTCTTCTTGGGCTGGTAAAACACCACGGAAAACCAACTAGCCCGTCAGTTGACGCTGTTCAAATACAGATAGGTTCCGGCGTCACACTGGCGCTTGCGTGAAAGTGAAGGCTTGCATCTTGAATGCAGTTTATTTTTTCGCCCGCCTGGTTAAACTTAAAGTGGGTCCACACGGCTTGCATCAAATTTTTGAAAATATAAGCTTCAGCCATGCTCTGCACATCACGTATCCGCCGTAAATGAAGCCTACTGGTTTCAATTATGAGTAGAGCACATATATGCGTACGCCGTGATCGAAGGGCATCGGAGAGCAAAAGGCTTATGAAAGAACGTTGTCAGCTAAATGTGAAAGATAGCCGAGGAAATCACATTTTCCTGGAAGTATGCTCTTTGTGTTCCGGTTCACGTTTATAGGATAGGCGTATAGGTTCTACAAAGATTAAGGAATGAACGAGCCTACTTTCCTATACGACACAAATATGAGTTTTTGCAGATAACGATCTCGGCATTGAAATTGGTTTCATAGATTTTTAAAGTTACGGGCATAGCCTCGCGGGAAGATCACTGCGCGAACAAAATTAAAAGCGCTAAATTCTTAGCCAATAATGTGCCAGCTTCTAGCACTCCAGGCATGGCTGTCGTGCTTATAATCACGCGGGATCGGTTAGAAATTTAAAGTATGAAGTGTATTTTGCTCCTGTTGTCGGCATAATCAGGCAGACATTGTCTGGGATCCCAGGCGGAAAGGAGAATATGACGCAGCGGCTGAAGCGAACTTTGTATCAGTATCAGAGGCCCTGAAGCGCCGAAGGCTTTCGAAGCCTTTGTCATCAAGGCAAAGATCTTGTTGACGGTGGCCGCACTGCAACACTGCATGCTACAGAAATTTCATCTCGTCGCTTGGGCTGGCAAAATATTAGAGTTGGGGATCCATAAACGAAATGAGCGAGGTTTATTGAAAGGGTGATCCTGAGAGAGGGCACTGTCGCGCCCGAGGGCGAAACAGATCTTGAGGTTTTTATTGCAAAAGCAATACTGCTCGAGGTTTCCGCTCTTGGCCGTCGTCCCGGAGAATCCACCATTGACCTTTAGCGTCACCTATGTGCGACGTCATGCCAGCTGTGGAAAAGCGGGGCCCCAACTCGGCTCGTCGCGATCGTTCCAGCGAATCCTCCATGCCGCAGCTGCGCGGCGCTGCCGCGAGGGGCGCTCGCTGTATGTGACGTCATACCAGCTGTGGAAACCCCCCCTCCCCCCCCCCCCCCCACTCGGCTCGTCGCGATCGTCCCAGCGAATCCTCCACGCGCCGCTGCCGTGGAGGAGGCGTTCGCTCTACTTGACGTCATGCCAGTTGTTGAAAAGCGGCCCCCCAGCTGGGCTCGTCGCAGTCGTCCAAGCGAATCCTCCACGATATGGCGGACGATGCGTATAAGGTGAAGCTGCAACGATATGCTGCAGCTAAGAAGCGGCGGCGTGCGGAAGAAACGGATGAAGAGCGGGAACAATGTTTAGCTAAACGGCGTGCATATTATGCAGCCAGGCGAATGCGTTCAACATCTCTTGATCTGGCTGTTTGCTTTCGCAATCCACTAGGCTTATTTTTTGCCTAAAGGCCTGTACCGTAGGCTCGTCAACGCGTGCGTCCCTGGCTCGTTAGGCGCATTAGTGAAGGGGACGGCTGAAGTCTTTATCATGAGGTGTGGCATCACCTCGACTAGACCTATCCTAGGAATGCGCCCAGCACCACTGTAACGTAACTTAGCCAGTACAACTCCATGTATTTCATACTTATATTTGCTATATTATACAAGAGAGAGTGCGTTACTAAACTGTGCCGTTGGTCCGCCGCACGAATCCAATAACGACTGGGATGAGCGCCATTTGTCGGGGCTACCCTGTTATGCACGGAAATAGCTTCGGTGCATTTGTATGTTGTTTCTGAATATGTGGTGGAGGCCTCTTATATATTGTGACCGTCCTTCAGAAGACATTTTTGCTTATGAGTCAGCGCCCGTCTTGCTGCTGTATTCTTTCTCTTCCTGTTTCGCTCTGTCAGTTTCAATGCATCGCCATGTCACCGCGCTTGCAATCTTGCTCAACGGCATTCCTCTCGTGCGTACGAAAAAATTTTGAACGCCACCATCTTTCAGTCACTGGAACTGTCATCATCTATATGATTTCGACTGTTGGGAGAAGACAAGACAGAAAAAAAATGACACATGATTTGTGGGCGAAAACGTCTGAAGGGCAGGACATTAGCCTTTCCTTCCCTTTCGGTGGCACGGCACCTCACACACATTTTTTTTTTTTCAAATTACTCTTTATATACATGTCGTGTCCGGTCGCTGTGTTGAATGCAGCGAAAGACGCACACGGTACTTTAAGACTTCGTTTATTTAAAGCCGATGAGGGTGCGACCAGCGTCGACCGAGGCAGGAGCCGAACTGGCCGCCCGAAGAAAGGAGGGAGCGGAGAAGCGTCCACGGGAGGGAGTGGCTTCCCAAAACAGGAGGAGGATGCGGGGGCGCACCATGGGGGGGCATCTGGCGACAGCGTGCGACGAGGGGCAAGTGGTCGTTAGGAGGAGGATGCGAGTGGTCGTTAGGAGGAGGATGCGGGGGCGCACACACACAAAAGCAATAAGGGGACACAACACTTCCTTCCCCCTTAGAAAGTTGCCTGGTATCGTGCAGGGGGTCGGCGCTCACGCGTGGAGGCGCGCTGGCTTTGTGCGCTCGGGGGAGAAACACTTGTAGGCTGGCTGTTGTTCGCTGTGTCTCCTAGGTCTGTCCTGGGCGAAGTCTCTTCTTCCGGGAAGAGGTGCCAGGCTATGTGGGAAGATGGTGCACGTGTTCTCTCCGCTGGCGGACAGCTCTCAGACGGCGTCGTAAATCTACGCAGCTGGTTGAGATGTCGGCGTGCTACTGTGCCATGTATGTTGACGAGCCAAGAGCGCAGGCCTATGCGTCTGACAATTGTAGCTTCCTCCCAGCGTGGCTTTTTCAGAAACTGTCGGGCGAGGACGCGCTGCCCCTCATTAAGCGTGCCGCAGCGCGGAATTGCTTTTTCTTCCCGGAACGTCTCTGCCTTTGGCTCGGGGAGGATGGCTGTGAGCTGGGTTCGCATTTCACGCTCGAACATCATTTTCGAGGGGGTCTCGCCTGTTGTGCTCTGAACCGTCGTGTGCTGCTTGAAGAGAAAGCGCGCAAGGCGGCGCTGCAGCGAGCCTGTCTGATCTCTTTCAAGGGCGCGTTTTAGCTCGGCTACGTAGCGCTCGGCTTGTCCGTTTGTCGCTGGGTGGTAGGGGGCCGATGTAACTGATGAGATCCCGTTGTCGCGATAAAACTTGAGGATCTCCGCAGACACAAACGGTGTTCCGTTGTCCGACACTACCTTGCGCGGCAGGCCGAACGTTGCAAATAGTGATCGGAGGTTGTCAATGACTGCTGCCGAAGTCGTCTGTCCCATTTGCCTTATCTCAAGCCACTTTGTGTAGGCATCTACGACCACAAGAAAAGTGCAGCCCTCAATTGGTCCTGCAAAATCAATGTGCAGTGTGTGCCATGGTGTGTCTGGCTTTTCCCATTCTGGGACAGGAGCTTTCGGCGGGGCGCTCCGGCTGCTCTGGCAAGGCTTGCATTCTCGCACCACTGTTTCGATGTCGTTGTCAATGCCAGGCCACCACATGTAGCTTCTGGCACACTTTTTCATTGCAACGATGCCCCGATGTCCGGCGTGGATGAGAGACATAGCTTGTGCGCGTAGTTCTCTCGGCATCACAACTCGGGACCCAAATATGATGCAGCCGCGATGGGTGCTCAACTCTGTAGCTCGCCTGCGGTAAGCGTCGAAGTTGTCCCCTTTGAGTTTATGCACGTTGCCTTGTTGAACAGCTGTGTAAACTAGCCGGAGAGCTGCGCACTTCTGCGTAGATGCTGCAACTGTGCCTGCTGTAAGCGGAGGTTCTGGCAGTGCTTCGAACATCAGAACGTCTCCTGGTGGAAATGGTTCGTCAACAGTTGCGTCTAGTGGCAGACGGCTTAGCGCATCGGCGTTTTGATGTTTACTCCCATTGCGGTAGACCAGAGCGTAGTCGTACGCTGAGAGTTTGATGCACCAACGTGTCATTCGCGGAGACAAAGTTGGTGGCATAGGCCTTTGTGGTCCCAGAATGCCCAATAGCGGTCGGTGATCGGTTATAAAGGTCACCTTCCGGCCGGCAATGTACTGGTGAAAATGTGTCGCCGCGTAGACGATGGCTAGCCCTTCTTTGTCAAGTTGCGCGTAGTTGCGTTCTGCTTGCGACAACGTACGTGAGGCGAAGGCGATGGGAGCTTCCCTTCCTTGCTCGTCAGTTTGCGATAGAACCGCGCCGACTCCGTACGGTGATGCGTCGCAAGCCAAAAGCAGAGGCTTCCTTTCGTCGTAGTGGCGGAGGACTGTACATCTTCGAATCAGGTCTTTCAGGGCATCGAATGACTGCTGATGGCGTGGCGACCATGTCCATGTCACATCTTTCCGAAGGAGTTGGTATAAGTCGTTGGCCACGGTAGCTCTTTGTTCCAAGAACCGGTCGTAGAACGTCAAGAGTCCGAGAAAAGCCTGTAGCTCCTGCTTGTTTGTTGGAGCTCGTGCTTCTGTGATCGCTCGCACTTTGTCCTCGGTAGGGTGAATGCCTTCAGCATCAATTCGGTGTCCCAGAAATTGCACCTCTGGCACCGCAAAACAGCACTTCGATTTGCTTATGCACAAATTAGCGTTTGCTAGCCTTTCGAGAACGAGCTCTAGGCGCACTGCATGCTCTTCAGTGGAAGTGCCACTGATGATGACATCGTCAAGGTAGACACAAACTCCTGGGATGCCCTGAAGCACTGTCTCCATGAATTTTTGAAATATGGCCGGGGCTGCAGCTACGCCAAAAGGCAGTCGCTTGACTTTGTACAAGCCTTTCAGTGTGTTAATTGCCAATAATTCAGCAGTTGACTCGCTCACCTTCAGCTGCTGATACGCCTGGGTGAGGTCCAATGTGCTGAAGACTCTTGCGCCACGTAGTACACTGAATACTTCTTCAGGTGTCGGTAGCGGGTAAGAGGACGCTTTAGTCGCAAGATTGACGGTGCTCCGGTAGTCTCCGCAGAGGCGTATGGTTCCGTTCTTCTTGCGAACTACGACAAGTGGTGTGGCCCATTCTGAATGCTGCGTCGGCTCGATGACACCTTGCTGCTCCAGATTGTCCAACTCTTTTTCAACTGAATCTCGGAGAGCAAACGGCACCGGCCTGGCCTTCAGAAATTTGGGTTGCGCGTTGTCCAACAACTCCAGTGTGACCGGGGGCTCTTCGTTTCCTGGAATCTCTTCCGAGAATACTCTTTCGTATTTCTCTTGCAGTTGCTCAACCATGTTCTGGCTCGGCGTCTGGTGTATGCCGCATATCATCACGCCTAGTGGAGAAAACCAGTTTCTCCCTAGAAGGCTTGATCCTGTGCCCTTCACAACAAGCAGAGGTAGCGTATGGGTCTGGCCGTTGTAGTTAACCTGCACGTTGGCAGAGCCCAATAGTGGCAGATTCTGTCCTGACCACGTTCGCAGGTGCGTGTCGTCTTGTTGCAGGGCGGGTGCGTCAGATGGCCATGAAGTTCGGAACGTGTCCTCACTGATCAGAGTACAGGCTGCGCCGGAGTCCACCTCGAACTTAATCAGCTGGTGATGTACGCTTACTTCTGTAAAAATCTTCGGTCGCGTGCCGAGATTCATGGTGTTCAGGTCGTACAACACAGATGGTGTTGCTGATGTTGCTCCATGGAGATCAGATAGCGGCGTATTCTCTGAGGCGTTGACGCTGTGATTAGGCTGGGAAGGTGACTTTATCTTGGCAAGTCTCCGTTTCGTAATGCATGCTCTTTCGATATGCCCTCGCTTGTGGCAAAAATTACACGTGGCTGACTGGAATCGACATCCCTGGGGGTTGTGTTGGTCGTCACACCGCCAGCAGCGTTGTGCCTTTTTGGCCGATTTTACAACAACAGAAAGCTTGCGCACCTGGTTGCTTGTCTGGTGTACCGGCTCGGTGTTCCGGCGAATCCCTCTCTGCTGGTGACCGGCGCTCTCCGCTCGAACGGCGATGTCGTAAGCTTTGCTGAATGTGAGGTCCTTCTCAGCGAACAGGCGCTGCTGCAGTGACTCGTCACTCAGTCCGCACACAAATCTGTCGCGTAACCTCACGTCCAAGGGAAGCATGGTGGTGTTAGCAGAAGAAGCTGCGTCTCCCTCCTGCCCGGTAGCTGTTGTCGACAGCGTTCCAAAATTGCAGTCGGCAGCGAGCTTCTTGAGCGCGGCTACGTAGGCGCTCACAGTTTCTCCTCCCAGTTGATCTCGTCGTTGGAAGCGAGCCCGGCTGTAGACCTCGGATGGCCTTGGGTCGTAGTGCTTTTGCAGCGCTTTTACGATGTCGTCGTAAGACACTGCCGCTGGTGTGCTTGGCTGAATAAGGGCGCAGACAGTATCGTAGGTCTGCTCCCCGCACAGCGTCAGCAGGTTGGCCCTCTTCAAGGCTGGGTCTGTGATGTTGTTAGCTTCAAAGTAGAACTGAAGGCGTCCAACCCACGATGACCACGATGAGCCGTTGAATTCTGGTATCTGATTGGGAAACCCTCGCGTAGCCATGGCTTGTCAATAGCGTTGCGTAGCGCGGGTCGAATCCACTTTCTCGTCGCCACTGTCGTGTCCGGTCGCTGTGTTGAATGCAGCGAAAGACGCACACGGTACTTTAAGACTTCGTTTATTTAAAGCCGATGAGGGTGCGACCAGCGTCGACCGAGGCAGGAGCCGAACTGGCCGCCCGAAGAAAGGAGGGAGCGGAGAAGCGTCCACGGGAGGGAGTGGCTTCCCAAAACAGGAGGAGGATGCGGGGGCGCACCATGGGGGGGCATCTGGCGACAGCGTGCGACGAGGGGCAAGTGGTCGTTAGGAGGAGGATGCGAGTGGTCGTTAGGAGGAGGATGCGAGTGGTCGTTAGGAGGAGGATGCGGGGGCGCACACACACAAAAGCAATAAGGGGACACAACAATACACTTGGTCTTCTTTGTATTCCTGTAGAATTTGCTCCCTTCCGAAACTGGCCTTTCATTCTACGTCTGATTTCAAGTGTTCATCGACACTCGGTTCTGGAGATGATTCGTACAGAAACACTTCGACGGTACAGTGGCATTCTGCGCTCGCGCGCAGCTCTGCTAGCGCCACTGTTCTTCTCTGCTCACCCTCCTCATCGCCTTCCAGCTTTTGCACTAACCACCCGCCAGGTTTTCTCAAGGTAAGCCGCACGCAGGTTGCGCATTCCACCACCCGCCACAAAAACTCCGTCTTCACGGCAGCCATCCTCTGGGTTAGTCTCGCGGCACCCACTTTCTGGCCTCTTCCTACTTTACCCTACAAATGGGGTGTGAGATTTCCTTCACTACATTTGGCCACCTGATAGTCGGGCTTGTGGCAGGTTGCAGGTAGCTTTCGGATCCTTCACTGAACACCGAAGACAGGACAGTTTTTTCATACAGGGCGTTCTAATGCTATCGCATTAAGAGCTCTCATTTTTGACTCGCCAAAAGATTCATATTCATGGTTTTGTTGGCTGTAATTTTAAAGCGAAAGTATATGGCGCATCGGTAATAAAACCTGGCGCTTATTTGCAGAAGAAACGGTCCAGAAACACTGATGACGGCCCCATGGTTCCAGAGACCGTAAGTGATGTCATCGGACATGAAGCGGTGTCAGCCAAAGCGGAAGTAAAACTGGCAGTGACCTGGCTCCTGACCCACTAGTTGCGAGTCATACACTTTGCCCCTAGACGACGCGTGCACGTCGGTATCGCTTGGTTAAAGTTGTGCTTTATATGTACCCTTATGTCTTGCGGACTTTCCTAAACGCCTCCATCCGGAAGGCATTTGGCCAAAATACCTTTAGCGTAACAGTCTGAGACATTAGTACTAGTTAATAACCAGTCCTAAGTAGTAAGCAAATATATTCACCTAGTAGCCCATGATGTTCCAGAAAATCTTTGGAATTTACACCACGTGCTCTCTGTAGTTTTTATTGTACCCCTGCATGCGAGGTGAAGCAGTCACTATCATATTATGATGGTCTCTCGGTACGTCATCTAGCCTACATGGAAGCATTTTGCAATTCGGCCGTGGGTGATCAGCCATAGCTGCCGCTTGTGGCTTTGGCACACGACTCGTGAGCGTGTCGTCAATGCGTCGCACACTCCCGTGACCAAAAAGATGGGTGCTGCTGAGATCCGCGAACACGGACATCGGAAGAATACCTAGCAGACATGGGCAATCAAGAAGCAACAACGCGGCGAGGACTGACGGCCGTGGCAGTAATGGTGGTAGCAGTGGCGGAAGCAGCGGCGACGGCGGCGGCGGCAAGTGGCCAAGTCCGTCCTCGGGTTGCCGGAAAGAGCATGATGCTGTGGAAGGTAAAGTTAGTGATGTTAAATGCAAGACGGCTGTGGCCTCGACAGCAGCCTCGTTTTTCCGAGATCAGGCGGGGGGGGAGGCAAGAGGTCACTTGCTGGGAGACTGCATGAAATCTCTTTCCTATCGAGGTACCGAACAGAATGGTTTCCGCAGTGGTAAATTCAACACAACTGTGTTACATGACTGAGACTTTTTCCTTTGTCATCGGCCCAGCTGCGAGAGGGCATCAGCACCGCGCCCATGCCGTGGGCCGTACCACCACTGTCCACAAGGGCCTACCTGTTTGAACATCTTTCACAGAGGTTTGTTCCCCAGCCATCTGGGGAATACGAAGTGTATTTAGCGAGCTGTTGGTTGTTACCAACACACCCCTTTCTCGACTGTAAACATGTAAAAATAAACCAACTTTACAGTTTCCTTCATAACGGAGCCCTAAAACATCTTTTGGAACCGGGACCTGCGGGGCTGAACGAGTCGGTCAACCCAAGGGCTCCTCGTCTCCAGCGCTGGTAGCAGCTGTGGGATAGAAGTTCGTTCGCAGTATTACTCAGAAGCGATGCTAGGCAGAACATCACGACGTCGCCGTGAACTCGAGCGAAAGCAACGATTACGTGAAGATGTAGTGTTGCGCGCGAGTGAAAGAGAGCGAAAGAGCGCAGTGCCTGCCTAGTGGTCTGAGCATCCGCATCGCATGCGGGACATGTGGGATTCGATCCCCAGTGCCACCGCGTACCCACCGGTGATAGCAAGGGTACAAGCTTTCCCCTGCCTAGAGCTCGCCTTCATTAGGGTCAAATGCTTGGGCAATGAGTCTTGGACCCCACCTTGAGTAGAAGAAAAAACCTTGTGCCATGGCGGCCTTTGGCCACTGATGCACTTGCGCCATAAAAATTCAAGGCCATCATCATGAAACAGACCGAAAGACTGAACCGCGAGAGGATTTTGACCTTGCGAGCTTGGTATGCCAACTGGAGGCAACAGCACCACGAGCCTGTGCCTGCTTGCTGAGTGATTGTCAGGTCGTCGCTCCGACTCCATACCACCAACGTGATATTTGTTCATCCAGTACTCTATACTGAAGAACGTCCCCAGCGTGGGAATGAGTGACTTCCTGAAAGGAACCGCCGGTAAATCAGAAGCCCCCACTAGCCAGACACCCACTACCACCCCTGCGTGAACTTTTTTTTGCACAAGAGGGGCCAGTGCAAACGTTGATCGCGTACTCACTCCTATTTGTGATTATGAATAGATTGCAGTTTTTCTAGAATATAGTATGTACCACCTTTCTCAAAAATATATGCCCAATGCGACATTCTTATATAGGCTCCATAGGCTCCGTGTAGTGAAGGCGCTCTATGGCATACCTACGTGGCGTCCACCCTGGAATGGTGGAGACGAGTGTTCCTCTCACATTCCAGCGTTTTGACCGCTGGCGATGCAAAGCAAGCCCTGCTGGAATAGCCAGAAGCAAGCCCTTTGGGCCGTATAGGTTTGGAAAAAGGCTGAACATTACCTGCGCAGCCATGTGTGGCACCTTAGTGAATTTGAACCTCGGTGTTTAGAAATATGCTACAACAAACCATCACTTAGGCGTGGGCTGGGTATAGAGATGGCGTTATATGCTAATCTGTAGCAGTGTTAGGCGAGCAAGATGAAAAAAGTAACCGAACATTACGATAGTCCGTACTGAGAAATTTGAGCACAGCTGTTTAGGTGTTTTTATTCTACAATATAATGAATCATGAGAGACGAGCTTCTGCAGGGTCCACTCGAAGGCGGCGCCTAGCCTCTGGCTCGGCGCTGCCCACAGCGTAGGCGATAAGCTTCTATTTCGGCGCTGCGAATAGCAGGTCATCCAGGCGGCGGCTATTAGCTTCTGCTGCGGTGGCGCACACCTGTGGATTCTGGCGGCGGCCTCGCTGAGGCTCTGCTCAAGAAGCTAGTTTATTAGCAGCAATGGACCGCTCGCGTCGCTCAATGTCCAGAAAAACACTGACCTTATATCGACTGTTGCGGAAATAAACGCGCCCCGTAAAATGCTTCTTTCAGCTAAGCGGGCGCATTGTTCGAGCTCAAATTTCGCATAGAAATGGCATTTGGTCGGCAGAATTGTTTAATACCACGTTTGCTTGGGGTGCTTACCTGATTCGAACAGAATAAGTCGGATATTCACATCGTCTGCGGCGACGACGAAGGAAATTAAGCTGCTCTGTCAGCTATCGCACTGGTGGCGCCATCTCGTTTGTTGGTCGCGAACCATCAGCAAAGGAAGGGGTTTGGGGGGGTTTGAAGACGCTCTTTCAACTGGTTTTTTAATGCTCACAGAAAACTTAGCTTGCTCAAAACTAAGTTTTGCCAAGCTAAGTTTTCTGTGAGCATTAAAAAACCAGCTGAGAGAGCGTCTTCAAACCCCCCGAAACCCCTTCCTTTGCTGATTGTTCACGACCAACAAACGAGATGGCGCCACCGGTGCGATAGCTGACAGAGCAGCTTAATTTCCTTCGTCGTCGCCGCAGACGATGGGAATATCCGGCTTATTCTGTTCGAATCAGGTAAGTACCCCAAGCAAACGTGGTATTAAACAATTCTGCCGACCGAATGCCATTTCTATGCGAAATTTGAGCTCGAACAATGAGCCCGTTTAGCTGAAAGAAGCATTTTACGGGGCGCGTCTATTTCCGCAACACGCGATATTTTTGTATTATGATTGCTTAGGTAGAGTTAATATTAGGAAGAGAAGGCTGCGAGTGGAGTGACTGGCGTGGACACTGTCCCGTATGACACATTGTGTAGCAGCCGCCAAAAACGGAGCGCACCGTGGTGCGACTGCCTCCCTAATCGGTGGATAGAGGCAGGCAGCGCGTGGGTGACGCCAGGGCGCGTTTCATAGCAGCCACCGGATACACACCTGCGTTCATGCAGCACTGTGTGTCTACTTATGGAATGAGTACTTGTAGAATCACTTTTCTGTGTTCCTCAGTATTAAGTGCCAAGAAAGGAACGGACGTAGCGTGCAAGGACCGTCTGGTCGTGCAGCTGATCTGAAGCAAGCCAGGCACTTCTAGAAAAGCGGGCTGGGGAGGGGTACCGAGGCGAATGAATTTCCGTGGGGCATTCTACAAGACCATAGCCCTAATTATTTTATGTATCAGGGCACTTGTGGCATGAAGGGTACGTTGCACGTTTAGGAAAAAGAAAAAAACTCTTGCCGACGTGAGTAGGGCGTTAAATTAAATTTGACAAAGGAGCCTAATGAATGAAGTTGATAAAGAAAGGTGTGGCGTGTGAATGGCTGCGTGTTGTCATGTATGTTGTCATAGAAGTATGCACGGCGAAAGCGCTGGGCGCCGTTCACTGACTATGCGTGCCGTCTTTGTGCAGCCTTTGATTGTATCAGCGGCTGTGGCATTACTGGCGCCCATGACCGCACTGTTTTCAGCAACGAGAACCGATACCGAACAACATGCTCCGGAAAGTTTCGTCCTCGGCTTTTCTGCGCATCTGGGAGATTGTGGTTGAGTGACGTCACCAGACAACATTCTTATCAGAGCGGCTCGGCATATGGCCATCTTCAGTAGGCACGGCAAAAGCGCTGGGTTCAGTTCACTATGTGCGCCATTGCTTGCATGAGCATTGCCTAAGAATGTTTTTTACTTGCAGACCGATTTTATGTGGGGATGAGAGGAGAATGTTGACCATCTGTTGAGGCCATTTTGCAGTCGTTAACAGAGACTGAACAGAATATCAGGAATGATACTGACACCATAAGAAGTCGTTTAAACCTACGGAAAAGGCAGTTAAGAATTTTGACACATGATTCAGGTACTAGGGAAGGACCGCTAAAGATATTCGAAGAAGGACTACTGCGGCCGATGCTTTAATTGGATCTGTAGCTAAGACTAAAGATGTCCTGAACTATCAGCATAAAAGATCGTAGCAGGCAATCAAATCTTCTTGTTCTCAGAATTTCTCCCAATCCAAACTAATAAGAATCTGTTCTATGTATCAAAGTAGTTACAGATGTGTTTGGACCAAAATTGGGCGTGAACTGTTCATCAGTAGCTCGGATATATTGCGTAGGAAAGGCTACTCCGAAAAAACCAATTACCTTCCATTTCTAGCACTACATGGGAAAAACAAGCTATCCTTAATAATGCTCGAAAGTTGTAAGGAACTGGTTTTTTACGCCAGCATTCATGTCTTACTATTGGAAATACCATCTAGACCAGTTTTTCACCATTGCCGCGAATGCAAAATCCTTGGCAAGTGAAAGCGACATCTGGCAATATTGTATCGCTGTTATGTTCTTTTCACATCAATTGCAAATCATGCACGATGTAAAGGAAGTGTTTCACAACTCTGAATCTATAGACATGTGCATTAGTACTCCTTCAGGCACGCATGGACAAGATGAAATTTCTTTCCTAAAGGTATTTAGCTTAGCTTAAATGTACTTAGCTTTGCATCATGTCTTTTCTCTTTCTGTGTTACTATGTAGTTTACTGCGATTAGTGACCCTTGTCTGGCTCAACTAATTTTTCATTTCTTCGAATCCTTGCCTTTCTGGCTCATATATTGCTGCTACTTCCCAATAAACGTTCTGTTGAGAATTTGCGCTTGTGTTGCCTTCTTCATCGTCGTCTCTGCGCTCCTTAGCCATTAACATTTGCACCTTAACTTGGTTTACCATACTACCTACATGTTTGCAATCATTAATATTAAAAAAATGGTACAAGCAACCACACCCAACGCACACAAATGGCAAAACAAAGAACAAAGGCGTCCTTAGGTTGAATAGGTGCCCTCTAATGCGCTGAACCAATGAGGCCTAGTTGAAATAAAAAAAAATTGAGCCCGTGTTACGTGATAACCTTTTCAGGCCTGTTTGCGCAAGAAGACTGGGCTTAGAGCACCTGTATGTGAGACAGTTCGTTGCCCGTTTCTTCTTATTTTTCGTGATTGTTCCCATCCGATTATTAGAGCATTCTTGCAGGTTATCTTCATAACTCTACTTCCGAACTATCTTCCGATTTTACTGAACGTCCCCTTTTACTAGGCTTTATGCAGGAAGTTTATGTCTCCGTGCGTTTTTTGACTGTTGGGTTTTCAAATGAGTACTTATAATTTGTTTCGCGCAAAAATTTGTACAGGGATTTGATATCGACGCTCTTCCAGCCCCCACTGTATCATTCTCCGTACTTTGGGCTCATGGGTCATTATGTTTTAAAGCGAGTGCATTAAATGCCAATTTCTCCTTGCACCAAAAGATTCTTCTATAAATTACACACCGAAACTGTACCTGTCAACACGTGGCTCGATAGGAAAAACATTTTTGTGTCTTCTGTAAACTGTCGCTTGTGCAATGTGCCTGAAACAATTGAACATTGTTTTATAGACTGCAAAGACGTTGCAGAGGACGCTTCAGAAAGATGTTTTCCTTAATTCCTACAGTGTGAGCTACCTTGTTGTTTCCCAACCTGACTCGAAGCCCTATGCTATGATTCTTCTGATTGGACTTCATAGCCTTTGGAAAACGCGCATGGAAGACCGCAACGTTGAACCTGTTGTTTCTCGCAGAATTCATTTAGCCGAATGTTGCTGCAAGTAACGGACATTTACAAATAATTGGACTTTTCACCGGATTGGTTTCCTCTCCTTATTCGCTGTATGTCCTTACCGGCCTTTTAGTTCTGATATGTTTACTATCATGTTTGTGCCACGCAGCGTCTACCTAGGTGCTCAGTAAATAGTTTTTGTGTGTGTGTGTATACACACACACCTATGTATATATATCCTTTCTGTACAAAACCGTGTTAATCAATACCATGAGAGAAAAAAACCCTAGGTGGCTTATACTTTGCGTGCCCGAGTGGCACGCAGAGGGCCCGGGTTGAAAACCCCACTCCAGCTATTTAATTTATCTATATCCTGGTTTTTGGACTGACGCGGGAAGGCGGGCGACCCCGGGTTGGCATCAGAACATGCTCCTTACGCTGTTGCGTCGAACAGAAACACATTATTCACAATTTCTTCCCCGCGTTTGAAGAGTTGTTGATGATGCCTGAAATAGCAGAGTCCCGCTGCCAGC
This sequence comes from Amblyomma mixtum, assembly GCF_055824585.1. Taxonomy (NCBI): domain Eukaryota; kingdom Metazoa; phylum Arthropoda; class Arachnida; order Ixodida; family Ixodidae; genus Amblyomma; species Amblyomma mixtum. Next base: position 14,442,019 of record NC_143020.1, read on the forward strand.
AGGCATCACCGGGGCTGGCTACATGTACTGACGTACTTAAAAGTGCGCGTGTAATTCTCGTGTTGAGTAAAACATGAAAACTGCCCTAATGCATCTCAGCGCTGATTGGCTACCGGCGTCCAGGAATTTTCGTTTGTAGAATAAAATACACTGAAAATGCTCTAATGTGATACGTTCAGCATGAAAGCATTGAGCGAAAGACGAAAACAAATGAAAAAGTTAAAAAGCTGAAGGAATGAACATGGCTGACATTTTTCCGCTCCAATTACGTGTCTTCAAATCGGCCTTAGCTGACAGTTTATCTGTGTGTGGAGCGAATCTGCATAGCTGGTTTCTCTGTGTTTTTCTTTTCTGTGGGTTTTTTCTTTAGCAGGGAAGCAGGTATTCTGCTTGTGTTGCGCCGCCCGTACGTTTTGTGCACTTCGCACAAAGGACCAAAACTGAAGCGATGGGGCGTTGGTAACTTTGTATTGTATTTCATAACGTACAATGAATTCAGGCCATAATGTGCTATATGCAAGGACCATTTATTGCATGTTCTTTTTATAACAACTCGCGCCACCGGAAACGAACTGTGAAATGGAACCTTTGAGGACTTCCGGTGCATCTAGGGTACTGCAGAGAGCGTAGTGCGAGTAACCCCTACAGCGACGTATGGCTGAGTATGCTGTATACGGCTCACCAACGACCGTGATAATCAGAGTTCTGTAATTGCACCGCATTTGGCGACGCACGAGTTCAGTGTGTAAATAGTGATATGCTTAACTAGCCAATTACGTCGTGAAGCCATGTTTAGTTGCTTGGAACAAAAATTGGATGGATTGTAGTGTCAGCAAAAGATTAGCACAGCAGAGAGGAAAGCTTACGCTAAGCCTAGCCTGAAGAGAGAACATCCGGAAGAACAATGTCAGGGAACGTGGCTTCAGGGGCTAGCCTCGCTGTCGTCGACGTGGTCGTCTTCTGTGTGCTCACGGCTGTGGGATACCTGGTCGGCCTCTACTTCTCCTTCGCACGCAGGTCACGTCAGGTATGCTGTAGCTAACAGCGTATTAGGTGGAGAACTGTAAACGCCCCAGATCATAGCAGCGCTTGCACGTAATTGTCTCACAAAAACTACGAGCGTGTTTGTGGTACAATTCATTTATAAGTCTGCGGTCGAGTCTGTACACCTTGAATGAAGCTGCAATCTCGTCAAGCAGTTACTACAGCTCTTTCCCTGGGAGACCGTCAACATTGTGAAATGTTGAAAATAAAGGTGAATTGAATTGAATCTATGAAGGTCCAGTATTGATAACTTTCAATCGACCATACTATATGACAAATAGGAACTGGCAGTCAAGTGGGGGAATGTTTTCATCAAATTATGCTTACTTGCATTGATGTTGAAAACAAAGCCTCACGTTCTAACTTTCTGCTGTGCCCGCTGGTGTAATTTTGAAAATGGCAAAGAACGAAAGGTTGAAGTTGAAAAGACGCCAGAAAAATAATAATTCGTCAAAGTATTTTTTTTAATTCCGTCAAGATGTAAGAAAATTTCACCTTTGTGATGATAAGCCCATTTTATGTCACCGCAGTGGTCAATGCCCAACATGTTCGAAGTGCATTTTAAGCAGAGGTATTGCAATGACTGCTTTACGTTGGTGCCCGTGAATAAAATGGTTCATTTTTTGGGAAAACCTATTAGTTCTTTGAAAGGAAAGTTTTTGTGGTCGGGCATTCGCCAAGTTGAATACTATCTAAGAAGCATGGCTTCAAAAGGCAGCCTACCTGAGTTCATTCGTAGCTAAACACCGCTGTTGAAATTGGGTTACCAACGCTCTTTCAGTGTAACCTTGCGGTGTAGTAAAGCAAACAGGACTATCTGAGGCGTGTTTTTTATCACTCTATTCAGATCCATGAAGAGGCCGTCATATTAGTATACGTTCTTCTACTTAAGGAGTAGCATCGCAGAAATCGCTATAAGGATGATTCTAAAACACTTACTTCAAAATAATTATGCAGAAATTTGTGCGCTGGGACCACTTCAAACGGATATAGCTAGAAATTCTTTCAGCTCCCAGTGGTTCCGCCAGAAACGGCGACAAATCCGAGAAAAAAATGCTTCCTATGCACCCTGTAATGGATCTCTATACTTCGTGGCATAAACTTTGTAGCGTATGCTCGACTGATACGTTGGACCGCTCTATCATCAGAAGAAGGGTAGGGTTTTGGAGCTACTCCATTGTTGAACCGGCTGGGTGGCCAGACAAAATAACGTTTCACTGACGGGCACTTGAGGGAGTGCTGGCTTTCGCACTGTTAGAACCGGATGGCCCTGTGGGAACACAGAATGGGCTAAACTATAAAAACCTTCACAACTGCTTCCTACCGGTGTCTTTTTTCGAAACCCTCTTAAATATTTTTCAGTGACTCACATTCTTATACTCTTTTACCAGAACGCGAACAGCGTTATTTTTAAAATGAAGTCATGAGTTGGCAGGCCCGACTTGTATGCAGCTTGCAGTCACACGCTTATCTGCTCAAATACCTGATCTCAAATGCAAAACTCTAAAGCTTCCTAAGCTGAGCTGGCTCTCCAAGGACAGTTAGAAAAGGCTGGAAAGGTGCATGGTATGCTTTATTGACGCTAATGTGCTTTACTCTACAATCTTTTTACGTCATGTGATTTGATCGATTCAGCATGTCCTTTATTACTTGCCCTTGAAGTGTACTTTTCTGGATGCATTCATCTGGGCGTGAGGCCCTCATCGTTGTAGCGGTGGCTCTGTTATATCAAGGCATTCGGGATAGCCTCCGGGTACTGCATGGTGATTTGGTTTGATGACGTGAACCACTGTGTAAAGTATTTTACTACGAGAGGCGCAGGGAAGGGTACAACGGCGGCCGTTGAATAATTGGTGACGAAAAGCGCTGTCGAAAATATAAAGGAGAAGTTTTAGCCATATGTACGCAACCACTCAGATATAAATACTTTCTTTCCAAGCCGCCCTGCTCAGTTCGGACCTGGGTTTCCAAAGTCGGGCCATCGAGCAGGCCACCGAGATCATTCCGAAACTACTACTGATCACTGAGTATTTCCTCACAGTTTTGCCTCCTCCTAGCGCTTCGCAAATTAAAAAAAAAACAACAACAGGGAACGTTCTCAGCAGACGAAAAACGCTCTTAACTATCAATCTACGTCCCCTGCTAACAGACCGATGTCCAGCTTACCTTAACTCTCTATTGCTGGCATGGCACCATAGGCTCGCTATTTTCTAATGAAAGCAGTTCAGTGAAGAAATCATTAAACCGGCAAGCAGTAATAAAGCGACATAGAAGTAATAAAGCTATAAAATGGCAAAAATAGAGTTTGCCGCGTGGCTTTTCTCGGACTTAGCTCATGGTTTCCATGCCAGTATTTATGTATTGCCATTCAAAATACCGTCTAGCCCGGTACAGAACCGTGCTAGACCTAGTGCTTGGCAAGCGAAAGTGATGTGAGCCATATTACGACAACTCTTTTATTCTTTTTTCCAATTATTTTGAATTCATGCGCGACTTAAAGGAAGCGTTTCACAACCTGAGCTCCAAATTCATAATCATGCCTCGACTCTAACTTCCAATCCAAGCGGCACTCGAGGCGTGTTTCGGGTTTCAAAAACCAAACTCCACTAAAATCTCTCCTCGAGTGGAGAAAGAATTCGAGGCTTTCGTCGAGAATCTCGAGGTAGAACCGTCCCTGTCACGAACGCTCCTCGACCGCAAGTCTACTGGTACGCGTGGAGGACGTCGCATCGTTTGCTGGCTGCGTGGATTTCTTTTGACTCGTAAACACAGCGCTTCACGAACATGATACGAGGCGCAGGTAACCATGCGCCGAAGCGTCAACTCTGTGATAGTCTCCGTCCATTGGATCTAGAATTTCTGAGAAGTTTTCGTTCTGCGATCACGACCATGGCTAGCCTCCTGACGTGTGTGCCTGCCTCTGACGCCGAGCACGAATAACCATGTTTAGCTGCTGCCTCCAGTCTTGGGCGTGACCGGCAACCTAAGCACCATTTTATAGCCCAGAGTCTGCCAAGCTGCAGAGCGCGCCGCTCTTCACCCGCGTTTTGAAGTTTCTGCGGGTGACGGTGAACTTATAGGGAACGGCGGATCGCATAGCGGAAGCAGAAGGCTCCGGAGGCGCGGTTTCGAAACTTCTGTGCTGCATGCATCAGTGGTTTGCTCAATGCACCTGGGTAGGTGTGCCTTCAAACGTGACCCGGTGTTGTCAAGGAAGAGGGTAATTTCACACCTCCGAAGGTATTGTCACGATCGGCGGAAGAGCATGGCTTTTCAAGCGCGTTTACAATTACGGTTCCCAGCTGGGCAGTCGATTTCGCTAAACAGAGTTCACACAAATTTCCAGTAGCTGCATAGCCTACAGAATCACTACCTCACCGGCTGCGAATGCTACCATGCGCGCATGCGCCTCAAGCCGTTTTTCACTGCTGCTCTGGTCATGCAGCTCGAAAAAGTTGTTTCACTAGGCTTTCAACGCCAAGGTTGTTTGTAATATACCTACAGATGGCACAATGTCACAAAATACGGTTTCATTAGACAGTGACATGCCGTTTGACGGCCAGCTTTTCGCCCTTAATCTCGTCCCCATACGCCATTCGCGCTTCCCCGAGGGACCTGGGTTGAAGGAAGTTTGATCGAGGAGCTCCTCGTCGGAGGAAACAGCGAGTGGCGCTCTCGACTCCCAACCATCCCTCCAGCAGAGTAGCAGCTGTGGTCTTCACTCCATGGAGTGGAGCGCATTGAGTTAAGGCGCGTTCGTGAACTCGGCGGTAAATCTATTGATATGTGTATTGTTTATTTATTTATTTATTTATTCACGTTGCCTCACAGGCTCCAAGCATGGAGTATTGTGTGAGGGAGGGATTACATATTGCTCCGTATGCCCGTTTCGACTAGTTGAAATTGCTTTTCCTGAAGGTACTTAACTTTGCCTCGACCTCATCTCGTTTTGTTTTCCTTTGCTGCTTGTGTAATTTAGTGCGATTAGTGACCGCTTGTGCTGCTGCACTGATGTTTCGTCTTCTCTGTATTTTTGCCTTTTGTGCGAATGTATTGCTGTTACTTCCCAATAGACATTCAGCTGCGAGTGAGCGCTTGTGTTCTGTTGTCATCTTCATCTTTGTCTCTCTGCGCTTACCTTAAACCACAGCATTCAACATTGAACTGGTTTTTGGAAATACCTAAACGTTTGCGAGCTGTAATATTTGAAGAAAAAAACAAGACAGGCACCCACACGCAACGCACACACATGGAAAAACGAAGACGAAGCCATCGGTCCGCGCTTGTGCCCTGCGTCTCCCTGTCCGTCCGTTTCCCTGCAGTTACCGTTCGGGCTACTAAATTCTCGATGTTTTAATACTAATGGCAGGGAGGGCCTCGAAGCAGCCTTGACTTTGCTCATCATTTGCTCAACTATGGTCAATATTGTTACAGAATCCAAATAAGTGCGGTTTGATCACTGAAGATCAGATTACGCGAAGCCGAGTTCAGGGCGGAAATAGCAGGATCGCAATGGCATCTCGCTTTACAAAGGCCCTTTAGTGTGGCAAAACTTTTCCAAGGGGGCTACTTACATCAATTCGCAGGCAGTTCTTTTCTAACTTCGCCAAAGATTGCTAAATAGTAAAAACTTCATTCACGACTTGTTAGCCGCGCTTGAAGGGAGAGTTGCATTGCATGTCTCTAATGAAACATTCCTGCTCGCAGCAGGCGTCAGCAGGTCGCGCTACATATACAGATGTACAGTCTTTGTCAAAAGTAACCAGGCTGCATGGTTTGCTTCTAGCTTCTATAGTGGAGCCCTTGTGGCTTTCCTAGAGACCAAAAGGTGTTGGAAGGTAACAAGACCGCCAGTCCTTACCTTTAACGACCATTTCAGCTTCAGGGAAGCTGTAAGGGCTCCAATGTACGAGCTAGAAGCAAACCATGCAGCCTGGTTACTTTTGACAAAGACTGTACATACAAGTGCGCCTTGTTGGGACTGGGGGTCCGAGCCAGGAAACGGTCGAGGCGACGGTGAGAAAAAGGACGTTTATGTACAGTATGTACAAGGGCTTTTACATGATACAAGGGCCAAGAGCACCACGGCCCACGGGCGAGCACAAAGAAGAAGGGCGGCCCCGGCGGCGAGCGTAGCTACGGCGTGATGGCTCTTCTGCTGCCCGTCTGCTGCTCGGGTTCAGCGCGGCTCCGTTTTTATAGCCGCTGGTAACGGTTATGGCAGCCAGCCGTTCAAATCCTCCAATCACTGGCCACCGTTCAAATTAGACCAATGGTCGAGAGCCGGCCAGCGTCGGAGGAGTTCGCACCGACGGAGAGGAGGAAGGGTCCGTGTCGGCGCCGCGGCGGCGGGATGAGTCACGCTGCATGTCGCGACTTGTCCGAGAAAGTCTGGGCCTGCTTTGAGCGCCGGCGGGCGCGCAGCGCTGGTTTAGACAGGCCCGCCAGCGAAATGTGGGCTCCGGCACTACAGCACCACCGCCGCCAGACAATGCGCCACGAAGACGAGCTACTTCCGCGTGGCTCGGATGCGGGGCGCGCTCGTACGCCAGGCTCCTCCAAGTTGTCGTCCGGTGTTCAGCCGCAGGTAGCTCCAGGCTCCTTTCCGAGAACGGGTCCCGCTCGTCAGGACAGGATCACTGCTCCGCAGCTTTGTCGCCCAGGTGACTGGATCAGCTTCGCTCGGTCCTTCGGAAGAGCTTGCTTCTCAGCATCGGTCGTTGATCGTTCTGCATGCTGCCAAGAACCGACCGACAACAGGCAACACCCAACACGAGCAAGTGCCCTCCGTCACCCGTCAAAACACCAGACTTCAAAGTCAAAAAACTCTGCTGGCTATCTATTTCTGTCCCCTTTTTGTTCCCTCTTCTACAAGAGACACATGTGGGATAGAAGAACTCCGAAGTAATTAACTCAGACAAAGTGTCAAACACATGAAATTCTCGGAATGAAATGAATGCAAAATAAATTCGCTCTCTTGAGTTCACTCGGCCAGAAGAACACTCAGCTGAGGCCACAAATGAGGACATTAATTTTTCCCCGATCTACGAGCGAACTGAACAGCGGTTCGCGAAGAGACAAAATGTAGGTCACGAGGAGGCGAAGCCAGCCTTGCTTTGAACACACGGCTTAGTGCGTCTACGTTCGCGTTTTCCTCGCTTCTAACGGACGGTAACCGACACCCGCTACAGCGGAAACTAGTGACTCTGCCTCTTTCGCTGTGCTGCGCTTTTCTCTCTCTCTCTCTACTACCGTGGTAGCTAATGTCTCTGCCTCTTTCGCGGTATACGCGCTTTTCTTTCTCTCTGTACTTGTCTTTCCAGTTTCTACGGGAGCTACAGTACGAGAGCGATTCGCTTTCATAGACTGGCAACTTGTCCCTTTCTTTGCGCTTCGCGCGCCAGTCGCGACGTCCCATAGCGAGTGCGCAACGCTTCCGATGGGACCGTTCTTTCTTTCTCTCTGTTCGTGGGGGCAAGTCAGACCTTGCACGAGTCTTGACTTTCTCGCGCATCCGTTTGCCTTTCCGCTCGGTGTGTAGTTCGCCTCTGCACGGCCTTTTGATTTTACGCCTACTAAGTGGCGTCATTTCGAACCGCGGCTTTCTATCGCGATAACCGTGCTTGGCCGAGCGCTTAGACGGTTTCTTCTTGGCAATTTTCTTGGCCCGGTCACTGCGGCCTCGTACAATCTTTCGCTCTTTGAGCCGTACACGCGCTTTCCTTCCGCGCGCGTGCCGCTTTCTATGGGAGCGCGGTTTCTCCCGTGAATACAGCGGAAAACGAGAGCCCGCATGAGAGCACGTGCCTTTGCGCGTCTCGCTCTCTCTGTGCTGGCGGCAAGATTCACACTTGTCCCGCTCCTTAATTTTTCGCCTCCCGGGCAGCGCTCTCTTAAATCTCGGTTTGCTGCCTTGGTGCACTTTACCGCGCCAATGTTTGTACGATTTCTTTTTGCAGTTTATTCTACTGCCCAGACCTATGTGCCGCGACACACTTATGCGCTTCGCTCTGCGCGATAGTGATGCCTCGCACATTTCTTTAGCTCTGGTTCTGACGCTAGTTAAAGGGCTGACAACGTGACTGACTTTACTGAAGTCATTTTGCCGGCGACGCTGGCGCTTCCGATGGTGAAAACCCGTTTTCGCGCGTTTGCCCTTTCTCTCTTTTCGGCTGCGCCCGTCTTTCTTCTGCCTGCCTTTCATCTTTCGGCGGCACCACTCTTTCTTTTGCCTGCCTTTCATCGTCTTTCGGTGACAGCTCTCCCTCTCGAGCTTGACTTTACTGTCCTTTCGGCGGCAGCACTCTTTGTCGGTCACCTTGTGGTGATAGCTCACTTTTCGGAACTGGCTGTTACTTTCTTTCCGGTTGCAGCTTTCTTTCTCGTGCTTTCCTATCATTTTCTCCTGAGGAAGCACATGCTGCTTTCGTCGCCTAGGTTCCTGTTCCTGTCCTCTGACAATGTCACTGTGATTCTCAGCCGATTCACGTGCGCTACCTAGATCTGACCTGTCTTTGGCGCCTTTACCAAGTTCCTCAAAGCTGCGCTCTTCCTGCTCAGCGTCTCTGAGTGCGCATTCGTCCTCATCTTTCTCGGACGGGTTGACGTCTACCGTCGCTATGTAGTCTGGAACGTTCTGTTGTCCACTGTCGTCCAGCGCCTTAGCTTCTTCAGGCACTGACGAACCAGTGCTTTCTCCTGACATGAGTGCTGGCATACAGCTCTCGTCGTGTTCCTGACGGGTTTTAGGCGATTGCGGATGAGGGTCGGCTCTGCACTCAGTCGCGATGTTCTCGCCACTGCAGCTGCTTTCTGGAAAGTCACAAAGCTCAGAGCAGTGCGAAAGCACAGGACTCGTTTCGCATCGCTCGCTGCAAACACTAGCGCACAACTCAGCGTCCGCAAACTCAGCGTCCGCAAACTCTGTACGCGTCCGCATCCGTTGATCGGAAGTCTCAGGTTTCTGCATTTCTGTTGAATGCGATGCACAACACGGTGTGCCGTCCTCGTTTACTTCGCTTGCGTTGGCACTGGCGCTTTCATTAAGGTCTAGACGGACCTCCTCTCTGCCCTGTTCGGCAACTTCTTCTGCTTTCGACACGCTAGGAGATCCGCTTTCCGGTAACTCCGCCACAATCTCAATGGGCGAGACCTCTGTAAGTGCATCGTCCGATGCTGTGACTACCTTCTCCGATGGTATAGAGGTTTTCTCGGTTGGCGAATGCGGGGCAATTCCCACTGTTACGGCAGCAGTTACATCTGCCACGTACGGACTACCTTCCTCTGTGCCGCACTGGCAGGTCTGCTCTACAGCTGCGCACACTACCTCTGTGTCACGATCTTCCCAACCTTCCGCATTTTCGAGCCATTCTAAAATGTCGGCTTTAAACTGGTAGGGAAAATCGTTAAACGATGGGGTGCTATTCTCTCGCAGGTACCTTTGACGAAGGTCCAGCGGTGACACGTTATATCTCGTCAGTAAGAAGCTTTTAAGCTCATCGTAGTCCGCCAAGCCGCCGTCCAACAGGCGCTTGACAACGTCATACGCTTCGCTGGAAAGCAGGGCTACCAACTTCTGTGCCCAACCGTTCCGCTCAACGCGCTTTCTCTCGCAGACGCGCTCGAACTCCGCCAAATATTTCGCCATATCTTCGGCGATCACGAAGGGCTGCGGCCTGTCTCTCAGCTGCTGACCGTTAGTCTCATGCAGAGCGGACAATGTTTTATATCTCTCGAAATCGATCTGATGCGCTTCAAGCTCCAGGTCCATCAGTTTCTTAGCGCGAGCACGCCGTTTTATCTGAAGCTGCCTCTGTTTTTCTTCCTCTTCCCGCTCAAGCTGCCTCCGTTTTTCTGCCTCTTCGGCCTCGCGCTCACGGCGTTCTGTGATCTCATCCCAGGCCTCATTGGCTTCCTCAGCCGTTACCTCCTCTGCCCGCATGATCTCAAGAATAGCCTGCTTTCGTTTTGCGGGGCCCAAATCAATGCCCAACTCTTCACAAATTTCGATGAGTTCCTTCACTTTGAAGTTCTCCATCGCTCACAATACCCTCTTGTAGTTTGCCCTTTTCTTAGAATTCCCTTGCCGTTCACTACTATAGCGCTACTAGCATAACACACGCAAGTAATTCTTTCCAAAAACGCCTCGTTAACTCCCTCTGCACCAGCTTTCGTTTCAAAGCGCTCCGACTTGGCTCGAAACAGCAAAGCTTTCTACAGTGCTACACACACAGCCCTACTCTAGACTACAATCACGTGTGCTAGAGCAGTCTGCGAATTGAGGGGAAAACATCAGGCACTCACCGCGCCGAGGTAGCTGACGCCGGTCGATCCCGCAGCTGCCATCCACTGTTGGGACTGGGGGTCCGAGCCAGGAAACGGTCGAGGCGACGGTGAGAAAAAGGACGTTTATGTACAGTATGTACAAGGGCTTTTACATGATACACGGGCCAAGAGCACCACGGGCGAGCACAAAGAAGAAGGGCGGCCCCGGTGGCGAGCGTAGCTCCGGCGTGATGGCTCTTCTGCTGCCCGTCTGCTGCTCGGGTTCAGCGCGGCTCCGTTTTTATAGCCGCTGGTAACGGTTACGGCAGCCAGCCGTTCAAATCCTCCAATCACTGGCCACCGTTCAAATTAGACCAATGGTCGAGAGCCGGCCAGCGTCGGAGGAGTTCGCACCGACGGAGAGGAGGAGAGGAGGAAGGGTCCGTGTCGGCGCCGCGGCGGCGGGATGAGTCACGCTGCTTGTCGCGACTTGTCCTAGAAAGTCTGGGCCTGCTTTGAGCGCCGGCGGGCGCGCAGCGCTGGTTTAGACGGGCCCGCCAGCGAAATGTGGGCTCCGGCACTACAGCCTGTAGTTATTTTGCTGAGCATAACATGAAAACTGCCCTGATGCATTTCAGCGCTGATTGGCGACGGACCCATGGGAATTTTCCTTTAAAAATAGAATACAATGAACGTAACGCGTTCAGTAGAAAATGTTGTGCAAAAGACGAAAAATGAAGCAAACAAAAGAATAAAATTGAAAAATTGAGCATGGGTGACATTTTTCTGCTCCGGTTACTTGTCCGCAAAGCGGCTTTAACTGACAGTTGGAATGTGTTGGAACGAATCTGCGACAGCTGGTTTGTTTGTGTTTTGTTTTAGTCAGAAAATCAGGTATCGCGCTTGTGTTGCACCGGCCGCACGATTTGTCCGTTGTGCCCAACGGACAAACACTGGGCAGGAAGGACCATTTGCTGCATAGTGTTGCATTTTATGATGCACAGCCAATTAAGGCCATTATGTTCCATAGGCAAGAACCGTTTACCTGAATGGTTTTTCGAACAACTGGCGTCACCGGAAACGAATTGTGAAATCCAGTCTTTGAGGGCTTCCAGTGCCTCCAGTGTACTGCATAGAGCGTAGCTTGAATAACACCTACAGCGACATATGGCTGAGTACGCAGTACACGTTTAATGGACGACTTTGGTACTCGGAGTTCTGTAATTGCCACGCATCTGGCGAGGCATGTGTAGAGCGCGTAATAGCGATGCACAGAATGTAGCCAATTGGGTCGTGGTACCATATTTAGCTGATTGGGATAAAAATTGGAGGGGTTCTAGTCTAGGAAAAACATTAGCACAGAAGCGAAGAAAGTTCCCGTTAAGCCTAGACTGAAGAGAGAGCCGCTAGAGGAACAATGTCAGGGAGCGTGTCTTCAGGGGCCAGCCTCGATGTCGTCGACGTGGTCGTCTTCTGTGTGCTCACGGCTGTGGGATACCTGGTCGGCCTCTACTTTTCCTTCGCTCGGAGGGGGCGTCAGGTATGCTTTATTTAACAGTGTATTAGGTGGGCAGCTGTAAATGCACGAGAACATGTCACCGGTTGCGCGTCATTGTTTCACACAAAGCGCGAGCGTGTGTTTGTATCATTTTTTAGTTGTCATCGGTCGAGTCCGTACACTTTGAATGAAACCGCAAAGGCCCAGTATTTGCAGTGCATCGCATATCTTGCGTTATGCTCAATGCAGGTGTATCATTGTTGATCAAACAATGCTACTATGGCAAAGAGGAACAGGTACGGAACTCGGGTGCTGTTTACAAGTAATTCTTACTTACATTTCTGTTGAAAACAAAGGCTCGCGTACAGCCTGTCTACTGGGTCTGCAGGCATAATTTTGGAATTGCTAAATAACGAGTGTCAAAAATGCTGATGACACCAGAAAACTGAAAATTTATTAATGAAAAATGCTTCTCTTAATTTCATGATGAGGTAAGAAAACTTCGCCTCTGTGTTAGAAAACACCTTTTTATTTTCTCGCAGCAACCTATGTCCAGCACATGGGGACGGGATTTTACTCGGAGGTATTCTACTGGGCGCTTTATTAGTGGCCTTCAATAAAGCACTTTTCTCTTTCATCAGCAAACCTATTAGATTTCTGGAAGGAAAGCTTGTGGGCGGGTATTCGTAATATAGAAGACTGTCAGAAAAAAGCAGTCTAGCTGAGTTGACCCTTAGCTGGACGTTGGAATTGAGTTACCAATACTATTTCTGTGCAACCTTCTGGTGTAACAAAGCACATTGGACTATCTGAGGCATTTTTTTATCACACTATTCATACCCAAGTAGAGGCCGTCATATATGTGCAAGTGCTTCCAATTAAGCAGTGCCGTAGCAGAAATCGCTATAAGGCTGGTTCTGACGCACCTACTTTAAGTTAATATTCGGGAATTTTTGCTTGGGGACCACATCAAACTGATCTAGCTGCGAATGCTTTCAGCTCCGAGTACTTCCGACCGAAACGTAGACATATTCGAAGAAAAAAAAATTTGATAAGCAGGCTGCAATGGATCCCTATATTTTGTTGCGTAAACCTCGTCGTACGCTCGACTGATACGTTGGACTGCTCTGTCACATAACAACATGAAGCTCTATCATCATAACATCATAACAACATGGGTCGACAGACTGAATGGCGTTTGATTGATAGCTCTATTTGCGAGAGTGCAGGTCGTCGCACTTTTAGAACGGTTCGGTCCTAATGGAAAACTGAATGTGCTAATCTGTAAAAATATCCATAAATGCTTCATACCGATGTCGTTTTTAGAAACCCTCTTAAATATTTTTCAGTGACTCATATGTTTCTAGCATTTTATCAGACCCCAAACAGAGTGCTTTTTGAAATCAAGTCGCCAGTTAGCAGGCCCGATTTCTGTGCGACTTGAAGACACATGCCTACCTGCTCAAAGGCCCGATGTCAAAAGCAAAGCTTTGAAGTTTCCTAAGCTGAGATGGTTCCCCAAGAGCAGTTAGGTAAGAATAGAAAGGTGCTTGGTATTGCCGCCAGGTGTCCCCGTGCGGCGCCGAAAGGACGAAGAAGTGAGGAACTCGCGTGCTCTCGGAGCTGGGACTCTGCTTCTCTGTTTGCGGCCTGTGCCTAGCCTGTGTGATTAAGGACCCATCTGTGACATTTGTGGTGGAGGTGCGGGGTACATCGCCCTGGAATATGTCGCACACCCCTCCTAACACCGAGGACCCCAGACCTCTCCCTATCGACACGCCAGTGCATCGGGTCAGTCGCGGCAATCTAGGACTGCCCCCTGAGCATGGGCTGTTGGAGACTACCTCGGTACCTGGCCGGCTGCCTCCTGAGCTCAGGCCATTTGACACTACCTCGGCGCCTGCCCCTCAACCAGTCATGCAAGGCGCCGCGTACTACACCCTCCAAAACCCACGGCTACCAAAATCATTTCACGGGACTCAGCTGGAGGAGGTGGAAGATTGGCTCCTCCAGTTTGAACGTGTCGCCACATTTAACCAGTGGGATGACGCCGCCAAATTCAGGAACGTTTTCTTCAGCTTGGAGGACGGTGCTCGGACGTGGTACGAAAACCGTGAGGACGCTCTTTTGTCATGGCATGAGTTCCGACGTCAATTGCTCGCCGCGTATGTCAGCGCTGATCGTCGGGAGCGAACTGAACGCGCCCTGCAGTCCCGCATGCAGATGCCCAATGAAACAGTTACCATGTACGTCGAAGACATGACGCGTCTCTTCCGGCGGGCTGACCCAGCCATGTCGGAAGCCAAAAAGCTGCGCCACCTAATGCGTGGTGTGAAAGAACAGCTTTTCGCCGGCCTCGTGCGCAGCCCCCCAAGCACTGTTGCCGAGTTTCTAGCAGAGGCTGTCACGATGGAGCAGGTTCTCCGGCAGCGTTCCACCGCGTACGACCGGCCAGTCCTTGCTGCATCTGTTACGGAGCCTCTCCCGGCGTTCAACACCAATACCGACTTCCTCCGTGACATGATCCGCACTGTCGTCCGTGAGGAGCTGCAGAAGATCTGTGGTACGTCGCAGACCACGGCCAGCTCCTTTATGGGCGTTATCCGCGACGAGGTGCAGCAGGCTGTCAGGCCACAGTTACTACGCGGCGAACCACAGCCAGTACAGCCAGATTACTACCGCCCGACGTACGCTGAAGCTCTGCGACGCCCTGCTCCGAATCCAGCGGCATTTACACAGACTATCCAGACGGTCAAGGCGGAAAGCTGGGCTAGTTGGTTTGACATAGTTAATTAAAAGACTAGCGCATAAAACTAGGACAAAGACAGAGAAGGAGACAGGACGAGCGCTAAACATCAACTAAAGGTTTACTACACCAAACATGTACTTAAAACACTTCAGTGGCACATGCGCACACTGCGTTACAAAAAACTAATCAAGAAGTGGCAAACTGTTTCGCAGATACATGGTTTCTTTCCTGGTCAGGGCAAGTGACGTCGTGCTTACACACTTGTCACCTTCCCTCATAATGTGATAAGCCTCACAAATCTCGCGACCTAACCTTGTGCCTCCCCTACCAAGCACACACGTGGCATCAAACGCCGGCACGCACCCGCACCGCTTACAATGCGTAGCCAAATGGCTGCCCCCCGCCAATGAATCCACCAGCGTGCGATGCTCTCGTAACCGTTCATTTATGCAGCGTCCAGACTGTCCCACGTAGCATCTACCGCATGAGAGGGGTATGCGGTATACAATGCCAGCAGTGCACGGAACGAACTTGCACACGTGTTTTATGGTGCATACCGGTTTCCTCTTCTCATTGACGGCTTTGCACATGCGCACCAGCTTTTCGGGGGCGGTGAACATGACGTCCACACCGCACTTCCCTCCAACTTTCCTCAGCCGGTGCGAAAGCTGGTGCACGTACGGTATAGCCGTACGCCTGAGCCTTTTGGCACTTTCTCCGGCGGCCACGCCAGGGCGGCCACCTGCTCTGACTTCCTTCAAGAGGCATTCCGCCACAGCCATCACTGTGTCGTTAGGGAAACCGGCCTTCTTCAACCGGTGCACTTGCGCTTGCAAGCTGTCCTCAATCTTATGCTGGCAGGACTTCTCGAGAGCACCCCGCAGGCAATTTTTTGCAATCCCCCGTTTTACCAATTTAGAATGGGCCGAATTATACGCTAAAATTTCTTTTTTTGTGCGAGGCTGGTACGACCAACAGATGTGCCCAGTGCCAAAGAACAAACTTAGCTCGAGGAACTGGAGGCACCCGTCCACTGGAACTTCATGCGTGAACCTCAGCTTGCCAGAACAATCACCGAAAGTCTCTAAAACACTTTTTACAACCTGTGGTTTGTCGCTCTCGTTGTTAACATGCATAAACACAATAAAGTCATCCACGTACCTAAAACACTTAACAACACGCTTTTCGTCTTCAATGCACGCTGCAACGCGCTTGTCAAACTGTCCTAAAAAGATTTCACTAAGAATCGGGGCTATGCAAGACCCTATGCCTTGATTGCATTGATTTCTCGTACATCGGGCCCTGTTCTTCCTTCTTTTATGTGTAGTGATCCTTCAGTTACCTATGTGAACCTAATAGCAATAACTACTTATCGGGCAAGAGTGCTTTCCTTCGCCCTCAAGAATGGACTGGTACCGCCTGAGGTGCAAGCCTTGTTCCATCCCTGCCAAGCGTCCGTGCGACATACTAGAAGAATCACCAAGATCTTCCGTGCCGAACTTTGGAGACACATCCGGTATTTCCAGCTGTGCTTGCGTGTGCATGCCGCGACCAGGACAAGCTGCAAGGTAACCTGTGATGCAATGATCAGGACTTGGGCTAGGGAGGCAGCTAATGTTACCGAGTTCCTGTGGTCTTGTGGGCTGCCATCTCTGTGTGCTTGGAAAAAAGCGGAAGAGGACTCTCAAAATGTTCCTAAGAAGGAAGTGTTGTGTTTAGCAGAATGTGGTCTCCCTGATAAAGTTCGAAGGGTTTTGAGCTGCGGGCCTAAATTTTGTAATGAAGTTAATGAGACCCCGCTCGGTCTCCTTACCATGGTTAGGAAAGTAGGGCAATGTGCAGACGTGGAAGAGAAAGCTAGATGTATTTCCGAAGGTGTCGACTGCTTGTTAAGTAAAAAACCATGTCCACGTGTGGAAACGCTAGCAGTGAGCAATACAGTTCATTACCTCAAAAGGAATAATCTTTCTTTATTGACTGCAGATAAAGAGGGGGGATTCGTCGTGTTGCCGAAAACAATGTATCATGAAAAGGCTATGCAGGCTATTGACAAGAACTTTGTTCTCCTAAAAAGATCTGGCAGGAAAGTAAAGGCTGAGGCATTAAAGGTTTGCGAACAGATCAATTTGACAGGACTTCATAAGTCAGTTAAAGCAGCGAATGAGCAGGGGCTGAACGTTTTCTTTTCTGCGAAGACACACAAAGAGGGCATGCCTCTCAGAGCTATTGTATCAGAGAAAGAAGCCTGGCAAGGCCTGGTGTCAAAATACCTACTAGAGCACCTTAGCCAACTAGACGTAGAAGACCCTTTTCGAGTGCGCAACTCAAAAGATGTGATAGAATTTTTGGCAGCGCAAGGTGGTGCTTCAGGAGCTAATTTCGCGTTTTCAGTTGATGTTGAGGAGCTATTCTATTCCATACCACAGAAAGAGTTGTTAGATGCAGTAAGAGAGCGGATTGAAAGCTGGGGGGCTGTGAAGTTTCAGAATAGTAGCGGGGTTTCGGTAAATGACTTTATAGCCTTAGTTAAGTGTTACCTCTCATCCACTTACATTTGTTTTGATGACCGATTGTTTGTGCAAAAAGATGGCATTTGCATAGGGTCTTGCATAGCCCCGATTCTTAGTGAAATCTTTTTAGGACAGTTTGACAAGCGCGTTGCAGCGTGCATTGAAGACGAAAAGCGTGTTGTTAAGTGTTTTAGGTACGTGGATGACTTTATTGTGTTTATGCATGTTAACAACGAGAGCGACAAACCACAGGTTGTAAAAAGTGTTTTAGAGACTTTCGGTGATTGTTCTGGCAAGCTGAGGTTCACGCATGAAGTTCCAGTGGACGGGTGCCTCCAGTTCCTCGAGCTAAGTTTGTTCTTTGGCACTGGGCACATCTGTTGGTCGTACCAGCCTCGCACAAAAAAAGAAATTTTAGCGTATAATTCGGCCCATTCTAAATTGGTAAAACGGGGGATTGCAAAAAATTGCCTGCGGGGTGCTCTCGAGAAGTCCTGCCAGCATAAGATTGAGGACAGCTTGCAAGCGCAAGTGCACCGGTTGAAGAAGGCCGGTTTCCCTAACGACACAGTGATGGCTGTGGCGGAATGCCTCTTGAAGGAAGTCAGAGCAGGTGGCCGCCCTGGCGTGGCCGCCGGAGAAAGTGCCAAAAGGCTCAGGCGTACGGCTATACCGTACGTGCACCAGCTTTCGCACCAGCTGAGGAAAGTTGGAGGGAAGTGCGGTGTGGACGTCATGTTCACCGCCCCCGAAAAGCTGGTGCGCATGTGCAAAGCCGTCAATGAGAAGAGGAAACCGGTATGCACCATAAAACACGTGTGCAAGTTCGTTCCGTGCACTGCTGGCATTGTATACCGCATACCCCTCTCATGCGGTAGATGCTACGTGGGACAGTCTGGACGCTGCATAAATGAACGGTTACGAGAGCATCGCACGCTGGTGGATTCATTGGCGGGGGGCAGCCATTTGGCTACGCATTGTAAGCGGTGCGGGTGCGTGCCGGCGTTTGATACCACGTGTGTGCTTGGTAGGGGAGGCACAAGGTTAGGTCGCGAGATTTGTGAGGCTTATCACATTATGAGGGAAGGTGACAAGTGTGTAAGCACGACGTCACTTGCCCTGACCAGGAAAGAAACCATGTATCTGCGAAACAGTTTGCCACTTCTTGATTAGTTTTTTGTAACGCAGTGTGCGCATGTGCCACTGAAGTGTTTTAAGTACATGTTTGGTGTAGTAAACCTTTAGTTGATGTTTAGCGCTCGTCCTGTCTCCTTCTCTGTCTTTGTCCTAGTTTTATGCGCTAGTCTTTTAATTAACTATCCAGACGGACTACTGCCGCCCGACGTATGCCGACGCTTTACGACGCCCTGCCCCAAATGCAACGGCGTTTGTTCAAGCCCATCACGACGTCCCGCTACCCTCCGTGCAGCCAGTGCACACATCCCGAGTGACCGACGATCCCTGCGCAGAGCGGACGTCTGGTGTGGCCCAGACCGACGACGTTTGTGTTTCCATTGTGGAGAGCCCGGTCACCTGTTCTGGCGGTGCCCATATCGTGAACTTGGCCTGCAGGGTTTTTACCCCGATTCGCCAGGACCCCGATTTGGTCAACGGCCCCCTGCGATTGAAGAGTACGTGACGCAGCAACCTATGTGGTCCATGGCGCGCCGTCAGTCCCGATCACCGTCCCCTCGCCGGTCATCATTTTCACCGAATCCGCAGAACTTTTCGCGAGCGACAGCGGACCGCTCGCCCAGTCCTCGCCGGGAAAACTGAAGACAGCGACCTCCGGGGGCGTGGTCGCTGGATACCGATGCTGTAAGGACGCCCTGACGACCGCCGACATCCGATGATAGAGCTTTGTCGCCGTCGACGACAGCAGGTGATCTAAAGGAGCGATTCTCACTCGACATACCCGTGCTTCTCGACGGTCACAGCATTAGCGCGTTGGTGGACACAGGAGCAGAGTTTTCAATTATTAGTGGCAAATTGGCAGCGCTTCTGAAGAAAGTCACGACTCCCTGCTCTGGCATGCAGATCCGTACGGCGGGGGGCCATATCATTACTCCGCTTGGACAGTGCACGGCTAGGGTCCAGATCATCGATTCGACGTTCGTAGTGAGCTGCCTGGTGCTCCGCGACTGTTCTCGTGACCTGATTTTGGGCGTAGATTTTCTCCGTGAGAATGGTGCCGTTATTGACCTGCGGAACAGAACCGTTACGTTTTCTAGAGCGAAAGCCGACGACCTCCGATGTTCGTCAACGCAGCTCCGCCCTTCGTATTTCCACTGAGAGTGTTTTGATCCCACCGCGCTCCAGTGTTTTTGCAAGAGTTGAATGCGATGATAGGCTACGTGATGGACCTGCAGTCGCCGAGGGCAACCTTTCATTGCTACTGACACACGGCATTTGCTCGGCCCGAAGCCTTGTCCACCTCCATAACGGTCGGTCGGAGCTCCTGATTACTAATTTTACCAACGAACCTCGTCGCCTTTTCCGAGCTACTGCCATCGCGTGGGCCGACCAATTGGCAGATGTTACTGAGTGTTTTGCGTCCGAGGGCATGGTACAACCGGACACGTCCCTGCATCGCATCGATATTAGCTCCGGGCTATCAGCGACTCAACAGCGCGACCTACGCGCCCTACTGCTTCAATACCAAACCTGCTTCGCATCCTCCTCGAAAGTGCGGCAAACGGCGGTCACAAAGCATCGAATCATCACTTCCGATGATGCTCGCCCCATACGACAGCAGCCGTACCGCATTTCCCCGAAGGAACGCGACGCCATCCAAACGCAGGTGAAGGAGATGCTTACAGACGGCATAATTCAGCCTTCTAAGAGCCCGTGGTCGTCGCCTGTTGTTCTGGTAAAGAAGAAGGATGGGACTTTGCGCTTTTGCGTTGATTACCGTAAGCTGAACGCCATAACGAAAAAGGACGTCTACCCGCTGCCTCGCATCGACGACTCACTCGACAGACTTCGCCGCGCCAAGTATTTTTCATCGATCGACCTAAAGAGCGGATATTGGCAGATTGAGGTTGATGAACGTGACCGCGAAAAAACTGCCTTCATCACACCCGACGGCCTATATGAATTTAAGGTGTTGCCCTTCGGCCGTTGTTCAGCGCCTGCGACGTTTCAGCGCATGATGGACACTGTCCTGGCTGGCCTCAAATGGCAAACCTGTTTAGTTTATTTAGATGACGTGGTGGTGTTTTCAGAAACCTTCGACCAACACCTTGAACGACTGCGGACCGTGCTGGATGCCCTGCGGTTGGCCGACTTGACACTTAAACCCGAGAAGTGCCACTTTGGCTACAAAGAGCTCAAGTTTCTTGGCCATGTTGTGAGCGCCGACGGTGTAAAACCCGACCCCGAGAAAACTGCCGCCGTAGCCGAGTTTCCCCGTCCTACTACAAAGAAAGCGCACAAGCGCTTCTTGGGTTTGTGCGCCTACTACCGTCGTTTTATCGCAGACTTCTCCAACATCGCTGAACCCTTGACCCGCTTAACGCGTGAAGATACACCGTTTGTCTGGACTGCCGCGCAAGAGGCTGCTTTCACAGAGCTGCGAAGATGGCTGCACACTACCCCTGTGCTTGCTCACTTTGATGAGGAGGCTGCTACCGAGATATACACCGACGCTAGCAATATTGGGCTTTTGCCGTCCTCGTTCAGCATCAAGAAGGCGTGGAACGTGTGATCGCGTATGCGAGTCGCACACTCTCGCGCACCGAAATCAACTATTCCACCTCAGAAAAGGAGTGCCTCGCCGTCATCTGGGCACGATGAAATTTCGGCCTTATATCTACGGTCGCCCTTCCAAAGTCGTCACAGACCACCATTCCTTGTGCTGGCTGACCAATCTCCGGGACCCATCAGGCCGCCTGGCACGCTGGAGCCTTCGCCTTCAGGAATTTGATTATACAATTGTCTATAAGTCCGGACGTAAACACGAAGATGCCGACACGCTCTCGCGCGCACCCGTCGAGCAAGCGGATGACAGCACAGAGGACGACCATCGTTTCCTAGGTGTGGTCAGCAGTTCGGACTTGGTGGCAAGCCAGCGTGCTGACGCTGACCTGCGGTCTGTCATGGATCACTTAGAGGGCCATGCTTCCAACGTACCTCGACCCTTTTCCCGCTACCTGTCCTCTTTTTGTATTCGCAATGGCGTACTCTACAAGAAAAACTCACGTAACGGTGACCGGACCTACCTCCTAGTCGTGCCATCAGACCTCCGCGACGACATCCTTTCAGCGTGTCATGATGAGCCCACATCTGGCCACTTGGGATTTGCACGCACGCTCGCCCGAGTGCGTCAGGCCTATTATTGGCCTAAACTTGCAGCGACCATCCATCGCTACGTCAGAGGTTGCCGTGAGTGCCAGCGTCGTAAGTCGCCACCGCTAAAGCCTGCAGGTTTGCTCCATCCAATTGAACCACCCCGCACACCTTTTGACCAAGTCGGCATTGATCTTCTGGGCCCATTTCCTGTATCAGCATCTGGCAATAAGTGGATTATAGTTGCGACTGATTATTTGACGCGCTATGCGGAAACCAAGGCGTTGCCGCGCAGTACATCCTCGGAAATCGCGCATTTCTTCATACACCACATCGTTTTACGACACGGCGCCCCGTCTTCCGTAATCACCGACAGAGGCACTGCGTTTACTGCACAGCTCATGCACGAGGTGTTCCAGCTGAGTCACACGACCCACCGCAAGACTACTGCATACCACCCGCAGTCAAACGGGCTCACGGAGCGCCTCAACAAAACCTTAGCGGACATGCTCGCCATGTACGTCGATGTACAGCACAAGACCTGGGACGAGATCCTCCCATACGTGACGTTTGCCTATAGCACCGCGCTCCAGGAAACGACTCGCTTTACGCCGCTTCGCCTCGTCTACGGGCGTGACGTACAGACAATGCTCGACGCCATGCTTCCGTGCGCCCCTGACGACCAGGAGCTCACGTCGGACGCCGAGGAGTTTACCCGGCACGTAGAGGAAGCCCGGCAACTGGCCCGTATGCACATCCGCCGGCAGCAGGCCACGGATGCACAACGCTACAACCAACGACATCGACATATAGAGTACCACCCCGACGACAAAGTGTGGGTATGGACCCCAGTACGTCGCCCAGAACTGTCGGAGAAGCTCCTGAGCCGCTACTCTGGACCGTACACAGTGTTGCGCCGTATCACGGATGTGACGTATGAAGTCCTCCCCGATGGCACTCTACCGAGTTCGCGCCGTCGACCTCAGCCTGAGGTCGTGCACGTACTGCGCATGAAGCCTTACTGTACACAGTAAGGGACGTAGCCTCTTCCGTGTGTTCTTTTTATTTGTACCTGCAGCCGTTGAGCGGCATGTGACGGTTTGTTCACTTGCTTACTTCCTCCCGTTCACTCAATGTGCGCCCACGTTCTTGCTTTGTTTTTTGGCGGAGGGGGAATAATGCCGCCAGGTGTCCCCGTGCGGCGCCGAAAGGACGAAGAAGTGAGGAACTCGCGTGCTCTCGGAGCTGGGACTCTGCTTCTTTGTTTGCGACCTGTGCCTAGCCTGTGTGATTAAGGACCCATCTGTGACAGTATGCTTTATGGATGCTGATGCGCCCTGATCTTCAGTCTTTGTACCCCGTGTGGTTTGATAGATTAGGCATGTCCTTTATTACGTGCCCTTCAAGTGTACTTTGCTGGGTGCATTCATGTGCACTTGAGGCCCCATCGTTGTCGCGGCGGGCCTGAAATATCTCCAGGCATTTAGGATAGCCCTCGGGTCCGGCATGCTGATTTTGTTCCATGACGTGAACCACTGTGTGAATTATTTTACTAAGAGAGGTGCAGAGAAAGGTACAAATCTGGCCTAGGAGGTAAAGAAGCGTAAATTTTGAGTGCACCGTGGGTGGCACCCAATTCTTCACTTCTTTGTAATTATTCTGGAAGTTTTACTTTTGTTTAAATGAAATCTAACGTTCGTCGAAAACTCGTCTGGTCGGGTAGAAGATTCATGAATCCAATGGAAGGAACGCCGACCAAAAGGTTGCTGTTTAATATTAAGACGAAGACAATTCGGTTTCAATACCGAAGCCTTGATCAGTTGGCGGATAGCCCAAAGCACATCGCTTAAGTACGCTCCAGTAATCGCCCCAAGCATCTTGTGTATGTAGGTAGGAAATTGCCCGTGTTGTGGTTAAGGGTTTTTTCTGTTGTTTGGATTATTAGGGATTCCAGATATCGACGTGACAGCCATTTTTTTTCTCTTGCGATGACTGAAGCTTCTTCCCAGGTTATTCTGTGGGTCGCGGCTTCCCCGTGTTCCGCAAGGGCATTAGATGCAATCCTCTTGTTCCTGACGTGGTTCTTGTGCTCCCTCAATCGTCTTTCGAAATTACCGCTCTCGCCGATATAGCAGTAGTCGCAATCTGCGTATGGAATCTTGTAGATGACGCCCGGAAACTTCTCTTTCTTTATCTTGTCTTTGACGGACACCAGCTCGTGCCTCAGCTTGCACGCAGGAACGTGAGCAATGGGCACGCCGTATATGCATAGAAAGTAGAACGCGAGCCAAAGACTCGCTCACGCCCGGTGCATATGGGATAGCGGCTCGGGCTCGGCACGGGGGACCAACTGGTTCTGACGGGCGTGATGACCGTTGAAGAACGGAATCTACGAAGTGCTTGGGGTAGCCGCATTCACTCAGTTCTCGGCGCACTTGGCGTAGGTCAGCCGCCCGATCTTGTGGCCTTGGGCAGATGTTTTTGGCACGTCGGACGACGGAAGCCACGACGGCACGTTTGTGGCAAACCGGGTGCACAGAATTAAAATGAAGGTGCCGGCCTGTGTGGGTTTCCTTTCTATAAACTTTGAAAGATAGACGCACTTACGGCGTGCACGTCGCTCACGTTCCGGCGTGCAAGCTGAGACACGAGTTGGTGTCCGTAAAAGACAAGATAAAGAAAGAGAAGTTTCCGGGCGTCATCTACAAGTTTCCCTTCGCAGATTGCGACTACTGCTATATCGGCGAGAGGGGGAATTTCGAAAGACGATAGAAGGACCACAAGAACGACGTCAGGAACAAGAGGATTGCATCTAATGCACTTGCGGAACACGTGGAAGCCACGACGCACAGAATTACCTGGGAATAAGCTTCAGTCATCGCAAGAGAAAAGAATTGGCTGTCACATCGATATCTGGAATCCCTAATAATCCAAACAACAGAAAAAACACTTAATCACAACGCCGGCAATCTCCCGCCTACGCACGCAAGATGCTTGTTGCGATTACTGCAGCGTACGTAAGCGATGAGCTTTGGGCTTTCCGCCCAGTGATCAAGGCTTCCGTATGGAAGCCGAATCGTCTTCGTCTTCATATTAAACAACAACCTTTTGGTCGGAGTTGCTTCCATTGAATTTATTTATTTTTGTTTCTGTTGAAGACCAATAAAACATTTGTGAGCCTGTTAGGACCACCAATTCGCAAATGTCTGCTAGCGACAGCGACGCCGGTCACGGCGTGCGCTCGAAATATCGCGACCGTTGCTCGCAGAAGGGCGTGGTGAAAAGGCCTTTTTTCGGAAAAAAAATATTCCCTCACTTTGGTTAGAGAGAACTGGTGTAGGGGGTGCAGTATTTAACCAGGAGAATGACATGTCGTTCTCTCTCTTGATGCCTGCTCTTGTGTTCTGTTCACCCTCCTCTGCATTTACTTTCTGACGGATGGAACCTGGGCCTGTTTGCTCTCGGGCAGAGATAGCACCCGGAAAATCTATCTTCCAGCATCCACCAGAACCAGAACATTCGAAAAAGTGTCTCCAGTAAACGAAATATACGACCGACTGATGTAGCGATGTCGTCTGGGAACACGCACAAATTAGTTATTTCGCTCGAAGGCACAATTCAGAATTACGATCTTCGGCCCAGCGCTCGCGTTCGGTAGTGTAAGCATGGGCTGAGTTAATGTTCTATGGCAGTCCTTATGATATGCCATGACATTGGTGATATTCATGGGGAGATAAATCGGGACATGGTTGCACGAAATGGACCACTGTTAGAAGTGGTTTACTGAGTAAGAACTAAGGAAGCCACGGATTTAAAGAAAGAAGCAGCTAAGCGTGACCTTTATGCTGCTGCTCACGACATAAGCAGTGGTTACAAAAAATCCATTTCAGTGCGCTTTGTTTCTGTAAAAAAAAAAACGAAGTAAATATCGCTCTGTATTTATTCTCATACCCCAAGAACCTTTCTTTCTCAAGTTTTTCTATTATTAGAAAAACACATGAAGATGTCTAAGGCTAACCGTTTTCCAGCTTGATGTGTGCAGAGATGCACACCTGTTGACTTAGTAATGCGCACATCTAGACTGTAAATGTTTTCCAAAGACAACACAAAATAATTTCGGACAAAAATTTACGAAAAAGCAGCTCCGCCACAATTTATGAAAAGCAGCACAGCAGCTCCGTCACAGCGGAGCTGCTGTGGCGTCGGTGAAATTGCCCGAGGGATGAGGATCCGGGCGGGACAGGACGGCGGCGTAGGTAAGCGGGGCAGCCACTGCCTGCTGAGGGACGGGTGGCACGGCATCCGCGATCTGCAGGGCGTCTGCGACCTGTGCCTGGATGGTCTGTTGAAAGGCCGGCGGAAGTGCTGGTGACAGAGATGGGGGCGCACGCACGAGCTCGAGTTGACGTGACACTTCACGGATAAACCGTTTCACCTCCTGCATGAACTGGGGCTCTCCAGCGACCACGGCATCCGCGGATAGTACCTCGGCCTGTCGCATAGGGCGACGAGCGAGGACGCGTTGCTTGCGGAGCTCCGCGTAGCTGTGGCGCAAGCTGATGACGGAGCCAACGGTGTCCGGCTGCCTGGCAAGAAGCATTTGAAAGGCGTCCTCGTCGATGCCTTTCATAATGTGCCGCATCTTATCGGCCTCAGACATCTCAGAATTGACGCGCTTGCACAGGTCTACGACGTCTTCCACGTAGCTGGTGAAGGTCTCACCCGGCTGCTGCGCCCGCTCACGCAAGCGCAGTTCAGCGCGGAGCTTGTGCACACCAGTACGGCCAAATACCTCGGAAAAGCTTGTTTTGAAAGCCGACCAGGTGGTTATGTCTGTTTCATGGTTGCGGAACCAGAGGTTGGCGACGTCAGCAAGGTAGAAGATAACGTTGTTAAGCTTCATGGTATCGTCCCAGTGGTTTTGAGTGATTACCCACTCGTAGGAAGCCAGCCAATCTTCGACATCACTGTTGCCTGTGCCGCTGAAAATAGCTGGGTCCCGCTGCCGTGCATGCCAGCGCAGATAACAGGTGCTGGCGGTACCGATGGCGGTGGCGGTGGCGGCGGTGCTGTGTCTATCGGCATTTGGGTGGTAACGGTGCCGTTTCTCAGCTCCAGGACGGGATCAGAGTACACATCTAGCACTTGTAATGGGTTTTTCGGGCACAGAACACAAAATACAGCACGGCACAAAGCAATAAGCGCGGAACGGCGTTCACCGACAGTCAGCGGTTCCAACAGCACCAACAGGAGGTACGCGCTCGCCGAGAGCAGTCCCGCTGCCGCGCGGGCACTTCTTCGTCATTACAAAACTAATAATTCTAGTTCCGTCAATAGCAGCAGAGACACAGTAAGAATAAGCAAACGCCAATCAGCTATGGAGACTAGTTCTTTAAGAAAGGGGTCTTAAAAGTACTTCAAATGCACGCAGTGGCTCTGTAACCTGGGGAGCGGGGGGAGGGGATGAAGCGCTCGTCTCGCTAGCATTTCAAGGGAGCGCTTTCCTAGACCCGATCTGTTTGCGCCAAATCAGGTTATTGAAAACGCTTCAATATTAGAACCTTATTATACAAATAATTATGTGGCTGAACTAGCTCGCTTCGTAGACAGTCTTAAGGATCTTCGTTTCAGTAACCGAAACCAATCATGTCCTAATAGAAGTCATTGACTGACTGGCTTATGTTCGTGAGCATGATTAACTGATAAAGGAACAAGGCACAAATATTTAATGGGGTCGATCACTACTCGTGGGTGTATCCCTATAACGCTTCGCACTTTAAATTTTATGCATAACACAAATACACCTTTCTAAAATGGGGATTACAAAATATACAGAAAAATACGTTTATCAGTTTTTTTACTAAAAATAACGCCCTATTTACTCCGTTAAACTGATTGCAACGTAGACACGCTAGGACAATACGCATGTACCCTTTGCATAGGTTACTGATGACGGTTTTTCAGCCAATATAAGCAGCAGCTGGCAGGAAGCGGTTGCTGCGCCGTACTTGGCTTCACACCCTGCGAAGCCGGTTTGCCTCCTTTCCACTAGGCTGCAGCAGATGTTCATGGCTTCACAAGGCATCACCTTGACACATAATGGCTTTTTCGCTCGTGACCCACCTAGGGCTAGAGCATGGAAAAGAAAGGGAGATTTCCCTCTTCACACTTTGCAACACACAAACCGCCGCCTGTCACCCTCTTTCCGTCTACCCCCTCCCATCTATATTTCCGACTCCTCTAAAAGGTGAGAGGAGGACTTCTCGCCCTCCATTTTGCCACCTGCCAACTGTGGCAGATGGAGGCTTCACCCCAAAAAAGGACGACTTTTTTCTCTCCCGAGGAAAAGAGTAAGAGAGTAAAATATGGAATAAAGGTCAGCAAAACAGCAAGTCCTCCCAGCTACAAAAAAAGAACGTTCCGGAGTGTCTGAATGCATGAGGAGTGTAGGGTCTAACTGTGCCCTTAAAGTGGGTAGTAGTAATTGCGGTAAAACAGGTGGCGACGCGAGTGGCACTCGCAAAACCAGACGGCGAATATATTAGTAATATCGCCACTGATGACTTTTTGAGTTTGACACGACCAGTATAGCATCCACACTTTCGGGGGCAGTGGTTGTACATTAGATGACTGTGCATGCTGAGTTGCAAACCACGCAGCGTCCAAAAATTTTAAACAGAACGCATGTTTTACAGGATAGGGCAGTGCCACTCAAATTATTGGAAGCGGTACTATACAGGACAGCACGCGAACGTAAGGTGGTAGTCAAGGATGATACTAACGCCTCAGAAAAAACAAAAAAAAACAGATGAACTCCGTTCTATGCCCGCGTATAAGTTCACAAACACCGATGGAAAGGGTGCGAATGGCGGCCCTTAGGTGTGCCCTAAAATCTGCCACCGTAAATTTCCGAGCACGCGGCACCCTCTTTCCCCCCCCCCATTTCCTCTCCCCACAACGCAAGTAGAAATTAGGTCAAAGTGAAGGGGGTCACTATCAGGGAAAAGCACTGAAATTCAAGACGGCGACAGCAAATTCCCACCAGAAAAAAAAATTGCAGTGCACATGGATGTAATTTTGTTTATCTCTGGGTACATGAACTGTATTAGGCCAAAGATTTGTTATAGCCTCTTCAGAAAAAGCTGGTTGCTAACTGCGCGTACTGCACTTCTTTCGTGCTCAAAAAACTAAATCGGTGCATCGTCCACGTATTCATTAAACACCGGCGCGCCTTTACTTAACTCATGTAACAGGTGAAGGCGGGCTAGTTGGTGGTTGACAATGGAGTGCATGCTGCAACCGCGCAAAGCGACGAGGGACGAAGACAGGAAAGCACAGGACAAAACTCGTCTTGTCCTGTGCTTTCCTCTCATCGTCCCTCGTCGTTTTGCGCGGTTGCAATATGCACTGCATATTTACTTAGCTTTTGTGCAAGTTTGGCTTTCCTGTAGTTTTTATGTCAAATTTCTTGTTCCATACCTGTATCCGTTTCCGGCAGCGCTAGACGTGTCAATATGTCTGGTGCGTATTTTTCCCTTTTTCTCGATGCCACTGGATGCGTTCGTTTTTTTCCCCACCCTGTAGGGATGCATAGCCGACCTGGCAACGCCAAAATAAAACGACAAATGGCGAGTGGTGACCGGGATGGTCGGGCTGCAAAGCAGGATTAGATTGGATTCTTGGACTGTATGTGGCAGGTCAGCGTGGACTTGGCGCTGTGGGTGATAAGAAGCGGAACGTGAGGGTGGGAGGGGCTAGCAATGTAGTTGAGGGGGTGGTGGGTGGCTCTAGCGCGGATGTGGTTACCCGGAATTTTACGGTAGTTGCTCCGGGGAAGCATTTCATGCTCCCGCTTGCTATGGTTGACAAGAGTGGCCCCAAATGTTTGTGCAACAAAGGAAACATTGGAAGCTTCGGATTGCTTTCCAACGTTTCGACAAGAGGAATTGTTATCGTTAACGTAAGAAATTGGGCTAGTTAGTTCGCATTCATAGTTATCGAGCCCAAAAGTCAAAGACGAAGGGAAGAGGACAACGCTACACAAGCGCTCACTCGCAACTGAACGTTTATTGAAAACAAAACCAGCAATATGTACAGAAAAAAGGCGGAAATACAAAGAAGCCAAAGACTAAGGTTCAATGACGCCGCACCAGGAATCTCAATCAAGGACAGATTATACGCGCATCAACAAGAGAAACAAAGCAATGCAACGAATATCGGCACGAAAGAAGAAATACGCTAGACAAAATCAATTGTCATCAAGGAGAGCTATTTAATGGCTTGTTAGGGTGACTGAAGGGTTGCTAATGCACGTGTCCATTGAATTTGCATTATAATACGCTTCCTTTGGCTCGCGTGTTAGTTGATTATGGTGTATAAAAAGAACAGTGGTGTCATCAAGTCTTGGCGCACATCGCTTACGCTTCACATTCCCGGCTGTGGTCAGACAGGTTAGAGCCGTCTTGGTTAAAATATTGTGCTGCGTAAGACGTATGTTAAAGCTGCGCCCGGTATGGCTGATGTAAGCATGGCCGCAGGTCGTTGGAGTTTTGGAAAGCTGTAAAAATGTAGTCTACAAAATTCCGATGACCTGCAGCCATGTTTACATCGGTCATAACGGTCGCTTCTTAAACATACGCCTTATGTAGCATGCAAATTATTTTAACCAAGACCTCTCTCACCTGTCTGGCCACTGCCGGGCATGTGACCAGCTAGGAAAGAGTAAGCGTTGTGCGCCAAGATTTGAGAACACTACTCCTCTTTTTACATACCATATTTATCTCAGACGCCCGCTAAAGGAAGCGTATTACCTCGCAAAACCAATGACGCGTGCATTAGCGCCCCTTCAGTCACCCTAACAAGCAATGAAATAGCTTTCCTTGACGGCACTTGATTTTTCCTCGCGTATTTCTTCTTCGGTGCCGACATTCGTTGCATTGCTCTAGTTCTCTTGTTGATGCGCGTATAATCTGTTCCTGATTAAGATTGCTGGTGCGGCGTCATTGAACCTTGGTCTCTGGCTTCTTTGGATTTTCGAGTTTTTGTGTACATATTGCTGTCTTTTTCCCAATAAATGTTCACTTGCGAGTGAGCGCTTGTGTCGTGTTGTGGTTCTCTTCTATTCGTCTTCGTCTTTTTTGCTCTTGTTTACCATGAATGACGACGTATCTTCGTCTGGCCAAAGCATTCATCATTGGCGTGGATTAAAAAGTTCCTTCACTCCGATGAGGAACGCGTGAAGTGGAAAGGGTGTTAGGATGGGGAGCCTGAACCTTGTCCGGGCATGGTGGCTGCTAAAGATGTTTAACCGCTTTACCTGCAGTGCAAAACCGTAAAAAGAAATAGGCGAGCTGAGCAGAAAGCAATTCGTGGGTGTGGAGCGTAGCGAGATAGTGAATGTGGGCTTGAAGGGCTGTGAGTCCAGCTGCGACAGGCAGTGCGATATGACTGGCTGGGCTGGCCTGAAGAACTGGGACAAGCAACAGCATGCCAGAACGAAATGCCGGTGAGTAAAAAAAAATTAGACATCACTGCGGCGACCCGCATTTGCAGAATGAGAAAGTAGTCGCGCCTCCTCGGCACTCGTCGCCTCTCTTTTCCTGTCTTTGTAATTTTCTTTTTGGTTGTTAATTTAACTACTCAGTTAGCGTAATTATCTTATGCTTGAAGTAAAGATTGATTTAGTTACTGTGATTATACCTTCTTTTTTCTCAATAAACCAATTTGGTTTTTCAAAATTGGTGCCATGGTTGCTTTCCCGTCCTTATACTATACCCCCGTCCGGCCTATTCAACCGTCCAATGGTTTTGCTGATAATTTTTAACTAATTAGTCGATGTTAATGAGACTTTTTGTTCGTATAATTGTCACTCATCAAATACATTTCAATTCATTTAAAACTTTATTTTCGCTCCATAGCCTATTCTTGCACTATTTTGCCGTTAACGGCTGCTTTCCCGTCCACTCATTGTATTGATGTCCGCGCTATTTCGACGTTTTTTTCGACATTTTTGGCTCCTAATTGACTATTCATACTATTGACATTTTTTTTTGCGCAGCAATCTCTCATAATCCTCTTTCGATTAGAATCAATAGTTTGATGCTACCAGTTCCGAGAACGTCACAACTGCTGCGGACACATTTTAGGGACACGTTTTGGTGACACGACCCCGCCGACATAGCCTAGAAATGATTTCGCATTAAAAATGAAATAAAAGAAAAAGAGAAAATGGGGGCGAGTGCGAAGAAATTGAAAAAAGGAGGGAGAAGGGAAAGGAGTATGGAAGCACAGGGTTCCTCAGAAGTGATAGCCGGAGGTGAAGGGCAAAAGGTAAAAGTAGACCGAAAAATTGTATAAAGAGAAAAAAAAATGAAAAGAAAGGAGGGGAAAAGGGTGGAAATGATGAGTGCAAGCGACGGGAAGAGTGTAATAATTGACAAAGCGGGGATATGAAGTACTATGAAAGTCGGTGTAAAAATTTTTTTCTTCGCTGACCATGTGCAAGACCTTTTTAAAGAATTACGCTAGTGTGGGAATGCATTACGTGAGGGATTTTAAGTTTCCTCTGGATATGTTGATCCCTGCTTGTTGTAACGTTTTAAATTTGTAGATCAGGAATGCCGTTTTCCATATTCTATGCCTTACAAATCTGAAACCTGATTAAAGAAATAATAGCTTAGGTTAATCAAAGTTGTAAGGCGCCGCGGTGGCTCAGTGGTTGTGGCGCTCGGCTGCTGGCCTAAAAGACGTGGGTTAGATCCAGACCGCGGGGGTCGAATTTTGATGGAGGCGAAATTCTAGAGGGCCGTGTACGGTGCAATATCAGTGCACGTTAAAGAACCCCAGGTCGTCGAAATTTCTGGAGCCTTTCTCTACGGCGTCCCTCATAGCCTGTGTCGCTTTGGAACGTTAAACCCGCATAAACCAAACAAAGTAATCAAATTTGTGACCACGTTTGTTAAAATCTTCTGACACTGCCTTTTGTAAGTTCTTTGCTGCGTCAGCTCCCTGGCTATTTAGTCACGCGCTCATTGAGTGCCCGGTTTCTCCGATATGTTAATCTGACAAGAGGAGCAGTAAAGCACGTATAAAACATTAAACGACGTGCCATTAATCCTAGTCTTTATATCGAAGATGATGTCGCTTGGCGTGCTTCTAACAGTAGTGCCGCTTTGTAAATTCTTCATGTGTTGCATCAGGACGAGAACATTAGAGCACTGCCGGCGGGCGTTTGTTATCGAGCTTAGCGTGTACTAGCATGTCTCCTAGGCTTATGTTGCGTCTGTATGTTACCCTTGGTACACTGGGAAATATGTTCTTGAGACGACCGTTGCTAGTTGAAATAGGGTGGTGTTTCTGAAGAATATTGCTTACATTCGGAAATGCGCTTTAGTATTTCATTTTAAGAGCAGGAGCACGCTCACTGTTAACTTTAGTTTGTTCCTTAGGTACATCGCCTTAGTTTACATCGCCTTAGGGAGTTCGGGGGATTTTTCCTATCAATTGGGTGTTTCTTACCCAGTGGAGATGTTTTCAATAGTCATCTTCGTCAGTACACATTCTCATCTGGCTCGTTGCCTGTCCTATGCGTATACGTTGTTTATAGTATCTCAGATGATGGCTACTGATATCTAGGAATTTTCGTCGCACTGCTCACCACGAGGGCGATTTTGTGTCCATCCCCATTTCGAGAGGCGACGCAGCGGGTAGGCTTCGAGCAGTGGCGCGAGAGATCACGCTTGCCTTGTGCACTTCCGGCCAGTCTTAGAACCAGCGCTTATTCTCCTTGGATCCTGTCCTGAAGTTACGGCTTCCATCCACCCTACCACTACGTGAGGCAATATCGCTGCGTCGCTTGCGGCTTACTGTCGCATTCACAAACAACTTCTCTACTCTGATCTGCATGGCTAATAACACTGCCTGTGACATCTGTGGCCATGATGAGACCACTTCGCATATTCTTTGTGAATCTCCAGCGTACAGTTCTGCAAGACATTCTCACCGCCTTGCGTTGGAACCCATCGCTTCATGCCCGCTGACGGAGTTCCAAAGTCTGGGGCACTGGCCCCGGAGACAATCGGCGGTGAGGGCCTGCCGGGCCCTCCTGCGGTTCTTGCGAGTGTCGGGCCAGCCGATAGGCTGTGAATTTGCCTAAGCCTTTTCACCTTATACTTTTTCTCATCTCTCCCTTTCCTCCCTATCCTTTATATCCCGTTATCCCTTTCCCCCAGTGCAGGGTAACAAACTGGTTCCAGCTACTGGTTAACTTCCCCGTCTTTCCTCCTCTTCCTTCTGTCGGTCAGCAAGCTCTGCAGTTGAGCTTCTTACTGGGCTAGTTGGTAATTCATTGCAAAGTAAAGGCGCCAAAAACCACACACACACACAAGACAAGAAAACGGGACAGACCGCTCTGTCCCGTTCTCTTGTCTTTTGTGTGTGTGTGTGTGTGGTGTTTGGCGCCTTTACTTTACTCTGCAGTTGAGGTGGTGTAGGGGTGTTGCTGATGCCTGCTGTCAGGTCGCACGGCTCGTTGATAGTGTTCCTCGCTTGGAGGGAGGGCTGTGTATCCTTGAAATGAATGGACCTTTTTTGAAGCTGTAAGAACTGAGGATATGCCTCACATTTTGTAACAGCCTAGGCGGGCTCTCTCGTGTTCTGAGTGTCTGTTGAGAGGCTGTAAACAAGGAGATAGCCAGTAATGTTGAATGGCTTTGTAGTAGCCCAATGTAGCTAGCCATGTAGTGCTATCTTGTGCCACCTAATGCAATCTAGTGCCATCCAGCCGTGGCCTTAAGTTCCCACGAAGCGTGCACCTGTGATAGTGACGACATATGACAGTGATATGCTGATGTGATTGTGTGCGAGGTTGTGAAAGTATTCCTAAATGTGGAACCGACAGCAGGTGACGCCCGGTGACAGCGGAGGAGGGTCGGCCGTGCTCGAGGCCTTCTTGGGCGGGCGAACACTGCCAGCCAGTGCACTCGCTGTGTCCGTCTTGGCGTCGGTGGCGACTGCCGCGAGTGTGGTGAGCTTCGTGGGCCACTATTATGCCTACGGCTTCCACGTGGACTGGGTCCTGGTCGGAATACCTCTGGCGGCGTTCGTGGCGGCGTTCGCGCTTGTGCCTGTGCTCTATGGACATCGCGTGGCGTCCATTTTCCAGGTGAGTGGCACGTCTAAGAAAACGGCAGAATTAAGGACGTATGCACTGCGGTTTCAAGAATTGACGCGCCTATACCCCCGTGGATGTTATTTGTTCATGAACTAAGGTTTGCTGCAGCAATAGGTGTTGGTTCCTCGTCTCGAAAGGGACCATGTTTCGTTGTGAGCGTCGGCTACCGCGGAGACGAGGTGCGCACGAGGGTAGGCTAGAGTTGGAGAGAGCGAGCAATTTTTAAGGTGAGGGAGAGGAGAAGCTGCTTATTGGTCGGCACCAGGCTCCGGCGGGCATGAGCCTTTTCAAGCTATTGTTCTCCACTGACCGGTTTTGGCGCACCTTACTCAGCACTCGTCGGCCGCAAGTGTTAAAGACCCTGATCCTTTACATGCGGTACTGCGAGCTCAACACCGAAGAAGTAGAGGCGAGCCCGTGAAAGCAACGCTTGGCTCTTAACGCGGAACCGTTGTCAAATAGGCTTCGGCGTCAAGGTCCGGTAGTGTGTGTGAAGCTGAAGCAACCGCAAAGAGGATGTGGCGTTAAAAATCCCCTTCAGCTCATGCCTTGGAAAGTGAGGCAAGGAAGCGGTAGAGAGGAGCGGAATAAAAAGATGGTCCCAGAACGTTTCCCTGACAATTCCTGCAAAACAGGAGTCGTTACAGTTGTTTCTTCTGTTATAATATGACCTCCGCAACCTTACTGTTTGTCGTTGTAGGCACCAGGAAAGTGTTTCCGGCTGCTCACCTTACTCGTTGTAGACTGCCCCAGCTCTCGCTCTAGATTCCGTTTGAGCAGCTGTCGCCTTTTAGAAACAATACCTGCGATACAAAGCGGATTTGGCGGCTCCAAAGGATTAATTCCGCACCCTAGCTTTCAAGTTTTCTTTCGGTTCAGGGCGTCGTCGAGTCGCAACTTCTGACAAGAGGTATCGGGTGTCCGTACGCGGCGCATTAACAGGCCGACATCAAAAGAAGGGAATTGCCCAACATTTTTTCAGTCCTCGTTTATGTGGCTAGGCCAGGGGAGCATGGCCGGCTCGGAAAAAAGTCATAGGGCATGCCCTGTGGCGTGTGAGAATAACGAAGTCCACGAGGGCGGATGCCTTATCGCACCGCGATCAAGTTCGCTAGCTGTGTGCGCTTTAAGAGGAGCTCTTGCTTTATGCTTTGTTTGAATAGGTGATTTTCGTTTTATATCGTTGTTCGTGTTGCAGCGGGCAGTAAAATAAATTAATCTGGCGGTGATGAGCAGTTTATGAAAGGAGGGACCTGTTTCTCTCTGTACAATTTCTATTGAGATCACTTGAATTGCCTTTCACCGTTAGGAAGTACATTAGCTTGTCTCAGGCGGTAAAAATCTTTGATACTGCCCTTCTGTGAAATAAATTTGTTGCTAATTGACCCAAAAATAATTATAACATCGCTGAGAGTCTGAGAATTTGGCTTGCTCAGCAAAGAGCTTCCCCTATTGCAACACTGCCTCTAAATAAGTGTTCGTTAGAATTTCGATGTGAAATCGAAAAAGGCGTACGAGGTTTGAAACGTATTACCAACACTTTTATCGCGAAACTCACTTATGCCTGTATCGATTCCGTTGTACCCGGTTTGACTTGCTTTAGTGCGGTTTGTGTTATACATGACAGTAGTCGTTGTAGCTAGTGACTAAAGAATTTCATTCCTGAATTCGCCATCCAACGAGTAGCTGGGGTCATTGTCTTTCATTTAGAAGCCCAGTTTCTCTTGCGAAAACTTCCCGCGCAGAAAAAAAAGCATTTTGGTTATGCATTAACTGCCTATGCGTATCCCAAGTTACCCTCTGTGTAAAAAACAACAGAATGGGAAATAAAAACGGAAATTCATTTTGTATGCGCCTTTAAATCAGCTTGCTGTCGTGTTTCACCTCAGACAAATGTGTAGTACATGTTATGTTCTAGTGTAAAGAAAGAAATCCGTACGCTAAGTACAATCACCCTCTCCATGAATCTACGGAGCACTACGTATTTGTGCTCACCTTCTTTTATTTTCCCTTTTCTGCACCTCTGTCCTTCTGCCTTTCTCTCCTAAGTTCCCTTCCTCACGCCGTGTAGCATGTCAGTGATTTTGCCACGCCGGCTAAACTCGCTGCTTTCTCTAAAGGGTATCCCTCTTTTTTTTCTCTCTAAAGATTTTCCCTCTAAAGGAATTCCCTCTCTCTCTCTAAGGATAAAAATGCCGTGTGCTGACCTGTGTCACAAATCTCACCCGTTCACTGTTTTTAAATGATGAAAGCTCATTACAAGATCGCGAATCTGGTACGGCTTATTACCCGAAACGTTTCCCGAACTATAGCGATATTTTAGGTGTACATGGCGTGCCGCGGTCAATCGCCCACTTTTGAATGGTGTGAACTCAATGTCGGTGATCCATGTCAGCCTACAGTGAGCGCAACATGCACCGCGGCTCCCTAGCAGTAATTTAGGATATAGCCAATAAGGTTTGGGAACAACACGACATACGCCTGTACAGACGGGCTTCAGGCTGCGAGATTCTACTGTATTATTTATTCAGAATTCGAAGCCGATTTCTCCTCGGCCTGTGTCAACATTCCCTCCTGGCATCTTGTACGTACATCGCTCTGGCTTCCTATTTCTATGATTTGGTTGGGCATAAAAAAAACTTCGCAACAACATGTTATGTGTATTGATGAAGATGCTTACCTGTACACGCAGCACGAACTGTTTGAGCCTTGACTGAGGATTGTACTTCGAAGTCCAGGGTCGAAATTTAGCAGATGGTGAAACTTTGGAGGTGGTTCATTGTGACCATTCAGCTGAAGTGTGGCGTTCTGGAAACTGATGCCGCGACCCCTTTGAGGGGCGTTAAACTTATTTACCAAGTAATAGTATGCACGCGTCAGAGAGCACCGTTTGCTAGTGGTTATTATTGCCCTAAATTAAAGAAACGATGAGGGAATAACTGCGCTAACTTTTTTTATATATTGCAGTCTACATTAGCATCAGGCAAGGCTGAAATTTTGGTAGCAACGAGCCAATACAGGCAAGGCCCTTTCACGGCTCTGTTTTGCTGAAAGGAGTAAATGCAACTACACTGAGCGCCAGAACGTTCCAGAGAAGTGCGATGTTAACAACTGTGCCAACTGCCTTAGCGGCCAACACGCCCTTAGTGCGTCGTCTGTTATCCGTGGTTTTAAAGATTTTCGGATTTGAAAGGAATTTCAACGTTTCTATCCTATTAGAAGACTTCATGAAAGTGAATGTCTATTATATGTGGCGACTTTCGAAGGAGCCTTTTCTTGCTTTCTGGGGTCACTAAGGAAATTGTCATTCTCAACAACTGGAGAGGTCCCCCGAGCGATGCGTTTAAGTTTAGCGATGCATGGATCTGCCGAAGGTTAAGGGGAACAAGGAGTGTACCTCAATGTAAGATGTTCCACGGGCATTCAAAATATTTCCGGTGGACATGGCTTCGCAAACCTCTGCTGTAGCACTGTACTCTGGGAACTTGGGGCATTTGAGACATGAAAAAATATCGACTGTGTGTTTTTACATCACCAAATATTTCAACTAATGGCGCCAGTGTACTTCTTCCAGAAAATTTCGTTATCTTTGAACACATACCGGCTTGCAAACCTGATTATAGCTAAGGCGTTATGAACAGTAGGGAAGCAGCGCTTCATACACTTGGTCGTTTTTGTGAGTGCGATCACGCCTGCCAAAAAACGCCGTAGAGAAAATTCTTAGAACACCACAAAAAATGCCAGAACGAGATAAGGCATATCCACTTAACTTGAAGAAAGGGAAGTGAAATTTACAGAAAAGCCGATGCGCACATAGTTCAAACAGCCTCCGAAGAAAGCAGGTCCACACAATAAGGTTTAGATTACTGGGGAAACGGCGTTCCCAGGCACACATATCTGGACGTTCAACCCTCCTGTCGGACGGTGATATGTCACAGTTGCGCGCAGCTTGCATGGCTTCTTTATCGGAGCTAGCGATGACAAATAGCGCTGTTGTGATCGAGCCGTGACAAAAGCTCTGGCTGAACGAACGCCCATCAGGCGCATTGGTGCTCTAGAGCAAATATTTTAAAAATTTCAGCCCAGTACTTTAATTTTCAGCGA
The DNA here is from genome assembly GCF_055824585.1 of Amblyomma mixtum. Lineage (NCBI taxonomy): Eukaryota > Metazoa > Arthropoda > Arachnida > Ixodida > Ixodidae > Amblyomma > Amblyomma mixtum. The sequence goes on from NC_143020.1 coordinate 14,480,646, forward strand.
TGAGCATGAGGTAAAATAGCATGCGAACGCCATTGGCTGCCTTTTAAACAATGTTTTGTCACTGATGACACTCGATATATAGGCATGAAAACGGAAGGAACCTCTTGAGCACTATACACCCCAGCATGGTAAAAACCGGAGCAATGGAGCTGGGAATAGTGCGTAGAAAGGGCCGCCACATGCCTGTCTGCTGCGCTGACAATACTAAAATACAGAAGTGCTTAGGATGAAGTTAATGGCTGTAAACCTGACAACCAACGAAGGGTTCCGTCCGCATGCTACGCCGGACTCATCCTGCCAGCCAGCCAGCTGCTGTCGCTGCGGCAAAAACACAGCTCTTGTGTGACACGGAAATTTGCTAATGACATGGACCGCTACAAACTGCGCGACACGACAGGGTATGTGCGTGTAAGCTTGTGTGGAACCGTGAAACTGTTATTATGCTATTTATTTCAAATTCTTGCAGCGCCTGAAGCTATTTTTACGTGGGGAAAAAGTACACAACGTGTCAATGGCGCCCACGTTTGGAAACAAGCAAAAAAATGCATAACAACTCAATGAAACAAGTTTACGAATAGCAACAAAGATGGCAACCGCGAAAACCGGTATACACACCAAAACAGAGGCCTAGCTGACGCTTCATTTTCGCAAAAAATATTTACTATGGCAGTTGATTCCATTAGTTGATGGCGATCGGAAAAAATGGGTCGTCAAATATAGTTCAGCAATTAATTTATGTTAATTTGAAATGATTATCGTGCCTCTTAGGAGTAAAATGAATAAGCAAAAGTAAGTTTCGCGGTCTACTTTACGTATGCCGAAATGAATTCTGAAAGGTTTTTCTAACCGGATGTTTTTTTTCTGCGTCTGCTTAATAGTTCTGATTCCAACCCTACCTTCAAGGATAACCGCATATGTTTTAGAAATCGACCAGATTGAACGGGTCAAAATGTGAAATTTGAAGGTAAAGCATACGAAGTCCTTTCAGGCTGGAATTTGAAACAGCGACATGATCACTTATAAAATTGCGATGGCCTTCAAACTTCTCCGCAGCCCACAGCGCCAGGTAGGGATGGCATAATGACGTCATTGATGGTACCGGCACATTTCTGCTTCATAAACTCTTGCTTTCAAGGAAAAAAAAAACTAATCCCATCGAAGGCAAATGCCACCGAGTGTCGTGTTGCTGTACCCAAAGAGGTACGGAAAGGTGTGGTTGACGTATAGCTGACATTTGAAATCTTGCTTTCCGTGACGTCACACCCTGCTTTTCCCCACACCACCGCTGCTCTGAGGAGAAGACAGCATTTATTTGTCATATACTTCAATACTTTGAATGTTAGCGCAAGGACACTTGGTATGCTTTACCTAGAGCCTATAGAAATTTGAGCCCTGGAATGGGCTGAATTCTCAAGAAGTGCTTAGTGTAACACTGGAAGTAAAGTTGTAATTATTATAAATAAATCGAGTGGCGCGGTATTGTAACCGTTCAGGCATACCTGACAGAAGTTTAGTTCGCGGGGCACAAACTACCAGAGTGGTACGTAAAGTACTACAGGTAATTGAATCCTTGTAATCAATTTCATTTTTTTGTGGGCTGGTAATTAATTGATTACTTTTTCAAACGGTAACGAGGTAAGTTCGCTAGTTTTTCTGTTATCGATTGCTGTAACTAGTTACTTTCTAAATACAGGTTATAACCAACGGTAAAGCTCTGACAATCTCAGCGTGACGCCAAATAGAGAGGCTAGCAATGATGTTTCCTTAGCGGCAGAGCGAGGACGAACCAGCTGCGAAGCATCGCGCGCATTCATATCCGCTCCACAAACAGATCACCGCAATTTCCTATGCTTGTTTGCGTCCCGAGGCATATTACATGGCCGCACAGTAAGGACTTTCCGCCCTGTCGGATGGCGCCGCAACGTACTTCCTACCACAGGCAGTTCCCGTTCACCAAACAGAGCGGCTTTCGCACAGAGCACGGATGAATGGATGTAGCTGAAAAAGGCGCGTAAAGGCAGGACCCTGTTTAATCCAGCTCTACTACTGAGGTGCTTTGCATTGCCAGAAGCATAGACCACATGGGCTTCTGTCGTGGAAAAAATAAAATCGCAGAAATGACGAGGATCAAATGAGACAGACACGATGCTTTGAAAGTGCGTTTTCGTCCTTGCCTTTCTAGCACTTTTCTTTCAAGAATTTCCTGTGCGTTCGAAGTTCTTTTCTAGAAGTGCCTTACAATGACACAAAGAAATAAGGAGTACGGAAATGACCATTCGCCAAACAAGCATATGTGCACCGAGAGAGCGAAGCTGTCCCTGCAGTATCAGGTTGCAGGGAAAACAAATTTTAATTTGCCTCTACGGTGCATCTGCTTTTATTGCCGCCAGTACATATAGATATGCAGAACGAAGTGAACGTTAGTAATTCGAGAGTTCCTTTTAAGACTAATTTTGCGTGGGGTACTCGCCGTCGTGTCTCTGTTCTATGGATAGAGGTAACATTACTAGATCTATCCACTGAGCGAGTGTTGTTGTAGGTACGAATTGCGCACAAAAGACACACACAGGAAAAACACGAGGGATGCTGAAAGTTCCCTCGTGTTTCAGTCTCCCTTGTGTTTCTTCCTGTGTGTGTCTTTTGTGCGCAATTCGTGCCTACAAGAGTATGCACCAACTCGCCCAACAAGAAGCTCTTAGCGAGTGTTGGCCAAGACCCTTTCAAGAAGCATTTCACCCCAGAAGGGCCGACCACCGCGCCAGGGGAATCATTGTACCTATTGGAGGACCGGTGGGTGGCCAGTACCACTGGCGATCTAACCCAGCACCTCCACAAATGCTGCTGGCCCCCTAGAGGCCATAAGATGCTCTGGTGGCAAGAATATCGCGTCCGCACTCCATGATCTAGGTATCCGCGGTGTTGTTCATATTGTACAAGCCGTGGCCCGGCAATGAGCTTGGCTATCCCGGCTGCATGGCTTGGGGAAAAAAGCCTGCGCCTTAAAATCCCCCCACTCTGATCGAGCCTTGACCGAGCCTCGCGCATCATGGATGCTTCATTCACTGCTCTTTCTACTTATCAAGATATCCCATTGAATCGCCGGTTGGGCACGACAGTCAGAGGAATCTCGCGAAATAAGCTCACTTCACTGTAGGGGCGTTTCGATTTGCAACAAAAACTCGCGTTCCGCGCGACTATTGTGAACATTTTGCGAGTTGGATGACTAGCTCCCAGCTCGTTGGTCGCAGCCCAGATCATTATAGCAGGTGAAGCGGATGTCCATAATTTGCCACAATCAACCAAACCCACGTCAACACAAGCGAAAAGGTACATTAGCTGGCAGCATCACGGTGCTGCGGCGTACCCTGCAGCCTCACTGGCGACAGTGGCAGTTAAGCGAACTAAAAAAGAAGTAAAAGATGAACCCAGCATGCTAGCGCAGCTGTTCGTGAGCAGCCGCTCTCTTTTGTGGTACAAGCTAACGGGCATAAAAGCCGCAGCGAGCGCCATTTGAGCTGTGTTTACACGTTATACCTCCTCCGTTCCCTACGGCGCATGCATTTAGAGTGTTTGGTGTAGCTGTTGATCTCTTCACGAGAAAATGCGGAAGAATGAGAAGCAGCTACTTCGAAAATAAAGCACTTAGGCCGCAGTAGTTATTGTTAGTCTGAGCAATATATGTTACGGCCATAAAAGCAGAAGGCCAACTACCACAGTAATAATCGATGACTTTCTGCAACTGTAGTTACTTTTGTGGGGCTGTAATTGACCCATGTAATCTGTTACAATTCATATTATTGTAGTGGTAATGGATTACTTTATTGGAACGCGTACAAGACTGCAAACCGTACAAGCGTACTGTAATATGGAAAGTTGTTGCGTATATTACGTTGTATAAGATTTAACATTTCACATGCTCTTACTAGAACATACTCAATGAACTAAGTCCAAATTAATTTAGATGGAAAAGAAATTTTAATGTGTTTATTCTCATTCGTTAGCGACAGCGCTACAGAATCTAATGTATGGCAACAAAATTACACTTAGAGAAATTCCTAGGCACCTGCCACTTTACTTTCCAGTGCTGTTTATTGCCCAAGTGCCGTTGTAGGGAATCATTGTCAGAAAACCATTTATTGGTCTGATAAACAGTGGAATAGTCCGCATACAGACGTAATGTATTGGTGATACCCTGAACAATGTCCTCGAAATGCACCAGAAAGAACAAAAGCCCTGAAACAGACCTTTGCAAGACTCCAGACGTATCGGCAACGCAGTAAAATTGCAAGCCTTTGATTACAACGCTTTGCATGCGATCCTGCAGGTAATACTGAAATCAATAAGGAAAAAGAAATAGCAGAGATAATTTATGTAAAAGCAAATCATGGGGATCAAAATCAAAAGCTGTTTAAAGTGAAAATATACAGTGAATAATCTATACACGCACGCCAAATGAAAAAAAAGATTGTGACTTAATTCTGTTATTTGTGTTGAACATGAACGGCCAGACTAAAAATTGTGCTGAGATTCAGAGAAACATTATTGTTTTTAGATGCTTTATTATTGCGGTGTACACTACTTGTTCTATGGCTTTGCTATACACACTTATTAGAGAAATTAGTCAGTACTTGGATGCAACATTCTTTGGATCGTTTTTAAAAAAAATTGAAGTACGTTCGAAACCCTCCATTCGTGGGGAATGAAAGAAGTTAGCAATCTTGCAAAGAAGATATTCAGGTAGTAAGAAAACGTGTCTGCACAATTTTTATCACAGAGGAAAGTATACCATCACGCCCATTTGCAGAGGAGATTACATTTCAGTTCACTTCATTTCATTTTTATTTCCTTAAAGACCTCCTTGTGGGAGTAATACATGAGCGGTGAGGTTAACATAAGTGCATATAATATATTTTCATGATGCCAACTGCGATGAGACTTCGTCTAGGAAGGTGGAGGGACCGGCGATGGCTGCAATATCATGGCGAAGGTTGTTCCACTTACTTGCTGCTTCAAGGAAAAATGACTTCGAAAAGTAGTTGTACGAGCACGTTGGCGTGAGACTTTAAACGGATGAACGATATGGTGAGACGTACGTGATGTAGGTGCACAGATGTATGGTTACTGTGTGAGATGGGGATAATAAAATTTGTGAAACAGGTACTGGCTAGAAATGTGGGGACGCACGAAAGGCTTCGTAATTGAGACAGCTGTTTTACAGATTATACGCTGATATCGTATGAGTATGAGCGATGAATGAAACGGACTGCTCTGTTTGGTACGGTTTCTAAAGGTTCAATGAGGTATGCTTGCTGTGGGTCCCAAATGGCGGATGCGTACTCAAGTTTCGGCCGGATGAATGATTTGTATGCAAGTAGCTTTACATCTTGTAGAGCGTGGTGAACGTTACGTTTAAGGAAGCCTAGTTGTGTATTCGCAGATGAGATTAGATTTGTTACATGCTCACTCCATGACAGACCACACCTGATTGTGATGCCTAGGCATGATGATGGAACAACTGATGAAACAACTGGGGCAGGATATGATAGAACAACTGGGGTAAAGAGATCAAAAATTGAATACGTCGATAAATACAGGTTGCGATGGTGATGAAAAGACATTGGCTTGCATTTAGTGAGGTTTAGGACCATCAACCAAAGATTACAACAGGCTTGAAAGCGGTTAAGTTCCTCCTGAAGGAAACGTTGTTCGTTTATATTAGTAAAAATTGTATAAATACCGCAATCATAGTCGACTAAATGCGCTCGACATGATAGGTTTGTGGTAAATCATTAATATAAATTATGAATAATAGGGGGCCAAGAACCGTTCCTTGTGGAACGCATTATGTGACTTATATGCGGTTAGAGGAGCAGTTATTAACGATAATGGACTGCGAGCGATGAGTAGAATTGGTTTATCCACAAAATAATGTCTGGGTGCAAGTTAAGTCGGGAAAGCTTTAAGAGTAGGCGTTTATGAGTAACGTATTGAATGGTTTGGCGAATTCCAAAAAAATGGCATCTGTTTGTATGTTAGCATCGATATTAGTATGGATATCATGAAGGAATATAGGAGGCTTTTCATTGGTAAGTAATTTGACTACACCACTTTATGTCGAAATAAATTCTGGCACAGGCTCGGACACAGCGTCACGGATAACCATTAGACCGTTATAAGAGGAAGTTCTAAAAACAGACTAGAAATAAAGATTAATGCATTGTCCTCAGTAACGAGCACATTTTCATTCTTTACACTAGGAATGCCAGATTATCCTCTACAGTTTGTTGTTAGGCAGTTCCACATTTCTTTCGGGCTGCTATTTATCTTAGGGCCAGCGCTAAAGATGTCTTTTTCTTTAGCAACCGTGTTTTTGTTTGAAATATTTTGCAAGAAGCCGCATCATTTCATGTATTGTAGTATTACGATGCTTCCTGCAGGCAGTTAGAAGATAATGTCCCTTATTAATCAGTCGCTTGAACACCCGAGTTATCCATGGTTTATCTCTGTGTCTTGCTACTGTCTAAAGTTGGGAAGGAATATCTTTGTAATTTAGGTTTTTAACTTTTGGCTAAATTCTTTCCTTAGGCTATAACAATCCTAAATGGCTTTACTCAGACAGAAAAATGGCAACCTTATTAGGCAGCAAACTGTAATCCCTTATGCAAAAAGTAAATTTTCGGCGGCCATTATGTGGACCCGAAAAGGGGAGCGATTAGAACATGAGTGACAACGCAGCCGTAGTAACTTGTATTTGATCATTGCAGAACAGTTGCATTCTGAAGACTTTTATACGTGGTAAACCAAGTCTCTATTCTTTTTTTTTATGATAGTACCTACGCATGCGCTTCGACAACAAGGTTGGCGTCACCGCGTGTGTCGTCTACTTTATCCTCAGCGTAAGTTGGAAGTCCAGAGATTTTTCTTTTTTTAGCTTATCACAGCAAGAAGATAAGCTGGGTACTCCCAGAGGGGCCAACACTTGCACTCTTTTTTTACCGTGGACTTCTAGGCAATGGGCACTCACATGTTAATTCGACAGTGTTTCTGGCCCTTCAAATGTAGTGCTATGATGGTCATATATATCATCCGCTGTGAAAGAATAATAATATATAGCCTTATAGTACGACAGTATGCTACTGCGACGTACCACTATATTTAGCACCTAAAATGGGCTCTTTTTTGTTTGTTTATTTATTTATTTATTGGTACATACTGTCAATCCCATATGGGATTATAACAGGAAGGGCATAAGTTGAACAGTCTAAATAAGTAAGCACAATAAGTGAAGGAAGCATAACACAAAGGTAAACACTCAGCGTTGTGAGGGCAAGGCGTTTAACAAGAACTCAAGAATAGAAGTAAAGGGGTATAAACTTTCAAATGAACGGAACAGAGAACACTAATCATGGAACAAAGAACAGACACTGGAAGCCAATGAATCAATATTTAAAAAAATAATAGGCAAAAATGGAAGGTAATGCAACGGAAGAACATGTAGAAATGCGCACACAATGAACGCGATCGGTGCCTGACTGGAAGGCGGGTACATACGCAAGAGTACGTAAAGTATTTATTCCGTGCCCAGTTGGTGTTCGACGAGGGCTACAAAGGTGTTTAATGATGAGCAGCTTGTGATAATTGGGTCAAGGGTATTCCATTCGCGTATGGTTAGTGGGAAGAATGAATGTTTAAAGCAGTCAGTCCGGAAAGTGTACTCGTTTAAAGTATGAGAGTGCTTATGGCGTGTGTGCCACTACACAACTTTATCATTTGTAGAGTACAGTTTTCTATTCAGCGTTTTGAAAATTTTACAGGAATTAGCGTGGCTGTACATGAGATGAAATGCCGCCAACAGCCACCGCAACCAAAGGAAGGGATAGGCGAACGTTTTCCTTCACGTTTTTTATTGTACCTTAGGTGGGATGCGAACCTTGTACCTTCGAGTTTTACGTACGCTGATCTACCAACCTAGCTGCAGCGGCGGCTTGTCAGTTTTCTGATTTCAGGTATATTTATGTTGCGTGTTACCTAATGGTGTCCTTCGTAGCCTGAGGCGATTCAGGAGGTTAAACCTCATCAACCGACCAACCTAATGTTGAGAGTTTTAACTAGCGTCACCTTCGTCCATATCGGCGGTGGTTCGAACAGCACCACAGCCATGCGATTGGTTTTCTTCTACTTTCTAATCAGTACTTTTAGAGTTACTAATTGAACTATTCTTTTGCTATTGATAAACACAGCAATTAAAAAGCAGAAGACATTCTCCTATGCTGACCCTGGTTTCGTTGGCTGTTGGCGTTCTTTATTAGTATCGGTACGGCATAAAATACAGCTGTTTTCTTAAGCTTATTTGACTCAATTAGACCGTGTCTTAAGGGTCGCGGGAGTGCGTGGCCATGTCTGCGGATCACCGTAGCTTTCGCAACGGGGCTCACGCTTCCTGAACAGTTCTGACACGTTAATAAAAACCATGGCATCGAAATATGGTGGGTCTCAAGCGGCGATTACCGCTGCATTTGGCACATACGTGAGGAAACTGCGAAGCAAGTGCGGAAGCCATGCTACTGACAAGAGGGCTGCATATTTATGAGAAACGACGGAAAAACTCAGGAGCGTGGACCTCACGCATGGCATTATGTACAGCAATCGTAACGGGGTATTATTGAGAGAACATCTTTCGGATTAGCCTGCACTGAGGTATTCGGGAAACTCTGAGGCCACTGAAACAGCAGCTCATAGCCGCTTTCAGTGGCAGGGAGAGAATGAGGTGCGTACGGAATGGTGCAGGAAGAAGCTTTATAATAGAAATAACTTGAAAAGAAAAACAATTTCAGCACTCTCAGCGGAAGGAACTGAAGATGAATATCATTATTAATAGGCAGGCAAAGAAGTAGAAGAGCATACCATAAGTGCCATATTCATTACGTGCCACTGTAGTATGTGTCACTGTTGCATGCAATTTATTTACAGCCATCACAGAGAGGCACGGGGGAAGAGAGAAAAAGAATTTAAAGATTATTTGAATTCAGTAAAGTCAGAGATTTAAAGTGCTTGCAATTAGCGATCACATGTAACTATCCGTACAACACTATGGCCATGGAAGACAGTTGGGCTAGTTGGTGTGTATTCGTTAGTGACTGCGACATTGCAACTAGCGTGGCAAGTACAAGGGCAGCGACAAAAGGAACCGACGGGACAGCACGCTAGACTTCAACTGACGTTTTAATGAACACATAACAGATTTTTACAGTTGTATTCGGCGCATGCTCAGGAGACTGTACCCCCGCCCCCTTCTCTTTATCACGAAGCATGTTGTCACAACAAAGAGTGAACATTTAAACCGAATTTACGCGCAAGTTTTTCGACAGATAGATTATCTCTTTTTTCGTGAGGGCTACTGAGGGTGTGCTCACGCACTTGTACCCTGCCATATCAATGCAAAATGCTTCAAATATCTCCCTATCACCCTGCCTATGAAGCAGGGAGATATTTGAAGCATTTTGCATTGATAAGGCAGGGGACAAGTGCGTGAGCACACCCTCAGTAGCCCTCACGAAAAAAGATATAATTTATCTGTCGAAAAACTTGCGCGTCAATTTGGTTTAAACGTTTACTTTTGGTTATGACAACCTGCTTCGTGATAAGGAGAATGGGGTGGGGGTACAGTCTCCTGAGCATGCGCCAAATACAAGTGTAAAATCTGTTATGTGTGCATTAAAACGTCAGTTGAAGTGTAGCGTGCTGTCCCGTCGGTTCCTTTTGTCGCTGTCCTTGTACTTGCCACGCTAGTTGCAATGTCGCAGTCACTAACGAAGACGATGGCATACCAACTTTCAAATGGTGATCCATGCAAGATGTGACTTCAGATGGCGTTAAATAGAGCTAATAATTAATTACAGAAATGAATTGAAATTGCAAGCTATGCAGAAACAGATGCGATGCGAAGCAAGATTTGGTAGCTCAGGGTTTTATTTTTTTTTCTGTGCTCATGCCAACTTTACCTAAGCACTTTTAAAGCATAAAACGATTGGGCCCGAGGTAGCACCATTTAAAAGTTTTGTAAATATTCTAATATTTCAATAATGATTCCTGATGGAGACCAAGAACACAATATGTCATAAAGGAAGATACTAGGAAAGCGAAATCTCGAATCAAACGGAAAGAAAAAAAAATCTGCTTTAGTGGCTCCCCAAAATAGAAGATAAATGTCCGTGGGGTGGGACTGTAAATGTTTATAATGATGTTATTATTTCTAAAAAAAATCTAGTCACGGTTTTGACCCACTCTCCCTAGACAGATAGCGCGGCGGTTTATAATATATTAATACGTTATTCAAATAATATTCCTTTTCACGTAAATGCTTTTGGGATACAACAAACATTACGACTCTTTATAATAACGTTCATGAAATGTGGCCTCTTGCAGCAAAGTGTAGGTGCTGTGGGAATCTTCAGTTCTGCCATTGCATTGTCAACGAGTAAGTCATCGGCTTGAATCTTTGTTTTTTTTTCAAATCAAATGAAGTTTATTTCATAGTTACACTACAGTACATGGTTATGGGGTATATATACATCAGGAGGCCCAAAAGTCGAAACTGCAAATAGGGCCTCATTGAGCAACGATGTGGAAAAACTTTATTCGTGTCTGTTAAGCAAAAAAGTTGTCATCGCAGAAATGACCCCTGGCTCGAAATAACGAAATCCCTGATAACATCAGGTGATTCTTGTAACTTTGGGAGATTTCTCCTTTCTAGCTTTGAGGGATGCGTTGGTGCTGTCTGCGGAGGTAGGTTGTACAGCAACGCTTACATTATGAACCTCAAGGAACTCTATGAATATACCGTTAATGAACAAAAATTGAGTAATAAACGTTTTAATTTTTGATTTTAGGGGGGATGTTCTCCGCAGTGTTTAATTCTGCGCAGTGTTTAATAAGGCGGCGGTGCAGGTAAGTGCCACCTTTCCAAAAACGCTCCCATCAAAATTCATCAAACAGGAAGTGTTCTAGAGGTAAACCACAGTGCTGGCACAATTAAAGAAATTCTGCCAAACCGCGTACATCGGGTAGAGCGCACAGCGCTGGCTGCTACAGCAATGGTGGAATAGCTTGAGACGTGAGAAAACGAAGCAACTCCATTTGAATCAGCGTTGAATCTAACCCCACTTTGAAATCCGGGTTGTTTCTCTCCTTATCAGAATTGGGTAGTCGAATTCGGCATTTAAAACCGTTGTTTCTGTCGCACATTTGACGCCGATTTTGCCGAAGCTCTAGGGAAAAATAAACACATATGCCATCAATAAACGTTTGTGAGATTAAGGAGCGCGGAAAAACATATTTCTCGGCGCAGACACGAAGGCGATTCACCTAAGGGGTCGATCAAATAAATTTCTTTTACTGAAAAGCGTTCTTTAAGCTTTTTCGGGGGACTGTGTATAATTTAGCACACCATTGTTGAACTATTAGCGAAACTGCGTAGCATGATTCATTGTTTCCTTCTGGCGGTAAATCAGTTTGCTACGCCTCAAAAATGCTTCTCAGTATTGTTTTATGTGGAAAAACAGCGCGAACGGACAGAAGACAAAGATGCTCGTCCGTGTGGTTTCCTTCATCTTTGTCTTCCGTCCCTCCGCGCTGTTTTTCCACCCAAAATGAACGTATACCAACTCGCCCAACTTCCCATTCTACTACAGTACTTTCTGAGTCTTGTGACTAGACATGACTTTTGATGATTGGGCTGGAAATACAAGGAGAGACGCCTCACTATTTCGCATATATATGAGGAGCTGAAAGAACGAAAAGCACGCATTCTGCTTGCGCGAAGCCGTCATCTGTGCACAGCGCTTAAGTACAACCAATATTTAACAAGCATTTTATATGGCTTGATAGGCATCGAGAAACGGAAGTGTTTGTTACTAGCTACGCCCTCCGTTCATATTCACACCTATATGATGCAAGGCTCCATTGTAGGTTTCTTTATTTTAGCTGGATATGGTGATTTAGGCAGCCCTGATGTATGAAGAGATGACAATAACAATTGCATTTTGCCGAAATGTAATGTGTCCTCACCGTCTTTAAAGCTTTCCTTGTTTTCCAGTGTTTCCAGTGCCGCTGGTGTACTCTGACATAGGAATTGGACTTGCAGGCACTATTTACACGGCTCTGGTGAGGATCTCCTACTCCATTTGATGTGGCACGTCCTGGATGTTTGTTTCACAAAGGCTGCCAAACTCTGGCAGCCGCGACTCAGTGCAGCCAATGAAACTACTAATCGCAGCAAACAATTTGGTTGAAGGAGTGAACTCGAAATATCTTCTTTGCTAGAACGTAGAAGACCGCTTTAAAAAATAAAGTAAAATCTAGAACGAAGTCTTCCGAAGAACCGAGTTAAACAAGAACCTAAGCGGATGCATTGTGGATCATAGTGGGCTCAACAGGTAATGGTAGGGAATATTGGGCATAACACTTCTAGTTCATTTTCTATCTCAGAACAGGTTCGAGTGCTTGGCTTTATTACTGCCTCGCATTGAAGTAACGATAGAAGCCTCCTTGCTCATCTTTTCTGGGTGGTTATGTGATTACAACCAAACAATGATGTACTTCATCTCTAAGTTTCTGAACACCCATCTATGTTTTCTAGATGTCATACAGCACTTTAGATCGCCGGGGAACTTTAAAAAAGCCTTAAAAACTTGCAAGGTGTCTTATTTAATATCACGAGTATTTTTTGTGTTTTTTCATGCCCAAAATGTATAATTGTTCATAACTTACGTTTTGTGTTGTTGGTGTTTTTTTAAACTGTTTAATGGCTCCCATTTGTATAACAATTTAATCCATCACTTTCACTTGCCGACCAGTGTCTTGGTGACAGGACCCTGGTCAGGCAGAGAGCATCCGCATTTAGCCCTGTTATCCCAGACCAACTGCGTCTGAAAGAATGTTCCGATTAAAATAAAATAAAATAAAGAAAATACGGCTTGTGCAAATGTTCTGCTCCTATTTACAGAGGCGACAAAAAAATTTTGCACAAGTGAGCGATCACTGAAGCCGTGGTATGGCAACCAGTGGCTTTAACGCGGATAGATACAGTTCTGCCCGGTTTCAAACCCTACTCTAATAGGTGATTCAGTGGGCTGGGCAACCATAACGACTTGGAATGTTTTGTTTGAAACTTTTGCCTGTTTAAGTGATCTGTATTTACTCTCTCTCCTGTATATCCCTCCCTCCGTACCCCTTCCCAATTGCAGGCTAGCTTTCTGGGCGTCGCTTGATTAGCCTATCTGCCTTTCTGTTCATTTTTATTTATCCCACTGTTTTCCTTTTTCTACTGCTCCCATCATCGGTCACTTATACTATATTTTTAATCCCCGATATGCATCATAATGACTGAGGCATTCCACGTCCGCTTATTCATTAATTCTCGAATTGATGGATAAATGCGCTTGTTGTCGACATCATTTTTGGAGCTGTATGCTGCGTATATTAGTGCTGTAATTTCGGCACTAGGATATTTAATGCATAGCCGGCATAATACACCAAGCAAAGCTGTTGCTCATTAAGCACACATAGTTCTACTCCATTCAACCGTGCTCGTCGTTTCCACGAAGGGTGGTCTGCGCGGAGTCGTGTGGGCTGACTGCGCTCAAGCTTTCGTCATGGTCCTGTCGCCCCTGGTGATCATTGCTAAGGTCATCTATGACTCGAACTACGTGAGTCCTCCGTTAAGACCAATGACCGACGCCAAGCTCACTGAATTCTGGTTTCGGTAAGCAACACAGCTCAATTCTTAGCCACTTCCCGCCGGGTTACGCGGGCTCGCGACGTGCTGAGCATATGCCCAGAACTCTTTTACACATGAAGCTGCCTGAAAGCCTCTGTTATCAATACATATTTGACAGGTGGCGCTTTATAGTCGAAATGCGTCGGGCCCCTTTAAAGAAGCTACGTTTTGCGAAAGAGCGCGTATGTAAAAATGATTGGCAGTGGTCAATGACTCGTTTTGCTATTTCAGAAAATTTTTACAGCCGTTTCAGTTAAGCTTTTATGCCTAAAATAAGGCTGTCTCGCTGCAACATTGTTGTTAGTGGCTATTTAGTAATCAATTTTAGTTTCGCAACGGTTAACCCCAAGAAGACCTTCCGAAATAGAGCTAGCTCTTACGCAGGTCGAGGCTTGCCGAGACACCTGAGGAACATTTGAAGCTGTTCTCGCACTGACGCCTTCGGTGGGACAGCAAACTGGTCCCAGAACAAGGGTGTGGCTTACGTCGGCTTGATAGTTGCATCACCTATGATAAGCCGCCCCCTTTCTCTCGGGTCAAACCTTCCCGTGCCAATCAAGGCTAGTTCTGTAAGTCAAAGCTAATCTGAGGTATTGCCATCCTGTCATGAATTAGTCTCACCGCACCGAGCGCCTTGATTTCTTTCACGATACCAGGGTGAGAGCACTATACAAAATCTGTTTTTTTTTCAGTCCTGCCTATAGGACTGTAACAAGAGAATTTACGGTTCTCCAGTCTGCGGAGGATATTCATGAGCCATACACTATGTATATTTCTCTGCACTCTACTAATAACACCACACTGCTTTTCCTAGAGACTTTAGTCATTGTGCGTTTAAGTGCACGTTAAAGAACCCCAGGTGGTCCAAACTTCCGGAGCCCTTGACTACGGCGCATCTCATAGCTTGAGTCGCTTTGGGACGTTAAACCGCATATAGCATACCAACTTTAGCCGCTGTTGACCACAGTCTGGCCTTTTCTCTGCGGCTTGCCTTCTTTGGTTTTGAAGTCACGCATCGCTAGAGTGTACTATATTTTTACTTGACTAATTGTCGATTCCTTGTCTTCAAAGAAGCTTTCGACTGTCCGGTCATGATGACTGGATGTAGGCGCTTAGGACTGCCCTATGCATATCAGGCAATGTATATTTGTTAAATTCACCCATGCTAACGTGCAGGACCGGCTTCGACGCGACGAATGACGAGAACTTCTGGAGTGGAATGGCAGGAGCCCTAGCTTTCAGCTTTGTCCGTACGGGCTTCGATCAGATGGCAGTGCAGAGGTTCATGGCTGCCAGAACACTGAAGGAAGCGAAAGGGTGCGTGTAGTACCTGAAACCGCTGACTTTAAGAAATGGTGTTATTCTATAACAATATTTATGACCAGAATTTCTTTTTGCGAAATTCTTTTCAGAATAGCCATCGCCGGTCCTCTATTCGTGTTTGTTTTCTTCTTCCTTGGAGACTGCACCGGCATAGCCATCATATACTGGTTCAGAGACTGCGATCCTGTACTGAGTGGAAGCATAACGAGTTACGATCAGGTGACTTTCCTCTATGAGTACATAGAAAATTCGTAGATAGCAAAGCTCCGACTAAAGACTCAGGAGAGGAATTCACCTCAAAGAGGCTCGGTGCCAACACCTTCTGTGTCCACAGTATTACGTCCAGTTGCACACTGAGGCATGTGCAGTAATATATTAGGCAGTCTCCCGGTCTAGGATATAACCACATATCAGATAATGTATCGACAACAAACGGCTGATTCGACGATCGCATTCAGTATGCTAATGCACGCTGAACTATTGTTTGCGCTCATATAACAATACATGTCGTGAAAAATTCACGAACAGTGATCCGGAGAGAACTGCACGGTCCACTAGTGACCCAATAGTGCACCTGCTTGTCCTTGTTGTAGGAAGCTTGTAGGGCGCCTTCTTGTAGAACACTGGTGAATACGCCAAAGGGAAACTTTATAACATGGACAGGTATCCGGGCGATTAAAGTTCCTACGTTCTTTACTTTTGGAGACTGGGCTGCCAATAGTGAAATCTGTAATCTCCTCTCCAACTCATTCTATATAGCTCGGAGGTAAAATGGCTGCCTGTCAAGAACCAGAGAGAGCCAGTGGTTACTTAAAGGAGAGAACGGTCCGCAAAAGGAGCAGAGATAAATATTCTTTTTTTTTAATCTACTTAGTTGTTATTCAGCCCCCGAAGCTTGCAGCATGGGCGACTTCGTTAAAAGTTTCCAAGCCGCACTCAGAAAACTCAGTGCCAAAAGTGCCTGAGAGTCAAGAAATTCTTCTCGCTGCTTTGGTGTAGCGAATACAGCTCTTAGTTTCTTGGCTAGCACATGGATCTTGGCATCTCTTTACGCTTTGCACGGTAAAAGGGCGCAGGACAAAATTTGTAATGAAGATGTGAAGACAAGGCATAATAGATGACAAAATTGATCAGTAATGTTTCAGTGAACTTGTCTCTTATTACACGTAATGGCTAGTTTATATAGAAGGAACAGTATTGAACAGCTGTCAGAATCTACTGACTTTGTTCGATAGCGTTATCACAGGCATTGCATCGTGGAATCATAGGAAGTAATTTAGCGCATTATTGTCTTTGCTCAATATACTGAGGATCTCACATAGGAACACGTTATTAACGGCCTCTGATCATCCCGTTCCCTCTGTACCAGGTGGTTCCATACTACTTGACGACCAGCCTCTCTGACGTTCCTGTGCTCAGAGGTATTTTCTTGGCTGGACTAGTCGGCGCCTCGACAAGGTGAGTAGCGTCTGTATGCATTACCTGGGTAAAACCGCTTGTAATCATAGTTTTTATTGTTATTCGCATTGCGCACTTCTCACAAACTTGCACCAAATCTTTTAGAGGATTAAAAAATAAATTAGCAGTTTTCATATCGTTCAAGTAATGGCAGGTTTAAACGAAACTACTTTCAAGCCACAGCCGCAATGCAAAGAAATTCCTTGAATCCCTAGAAAAAATTCAAAACACAAACGAATAAAGGCGTGAAGAATGTCATAGCTGAGCCAAATAATAGTAGACTAATTGAAACGAATGCATCGTCTTCAATGAGATGTTGCATGAACCGGCAGGTGGAGTGTTTCTCACTACAGGAAGGTGGCTGTCGGCATCGTGACTTTTTCTCAGTTTCTTATGACGCATGTGTTGCAAGTTTTACTTTTGTGGAGAGGGCCGCTATTGGCAAATGCTTCTACGTCGGAACCTAGAAGATTTCAGTTGTTTTACGTAGCCACCGGTTTCTACTGCGATTGAACAGCGGCGGCACATAACAGACGGCTGAGAAAGGTTTGCCCACAGATAAGGTCAGACAGTTCTGCATCAGATATGATATTCAGGCCCCCTAGATATTTTTGCTAATTCTGCTGCTTTGAACCATCGGTGATAGCATACAAAACGTTGTATGGTTGTACATAATAAATCGTCTAAAGAAAGACTATGTATAGGTGAGCCTGTCGGAAGCATTCCATTTTGGATTTAATTGTTGTCGGTAGATAGTCGCCGATGCTCCGGATCATGAGAGGAAAATAAGTAGAAGAATAAGAATGGGGTGGAGCGCATATGGCAGGTTCTCTCAAATCATGAATCGCAGTTTACCAATATGCCTCAAGAGAAAAGTACACAACAGTTGTATGTTGGCGGCACTCACCGAAGGGGCAGAAACGTGGAGGCTAAAGAAAAGGGTTGAGCTTGAGAACAAGGCCGTGAGCTACGGAAAGAAAAAAATAAGTGGGTAGCGTTAAGAGAGTGAAAGCGCCCAGAGCGATTGAGAGATGAAACGCGTGTTAATAACATCCTGGTCGAAATCAAGAGGAAGAAATGGGCTTGGGCAGAACATATGATGCGAAGGCAAGGTGGGCGCTCGTCTTTAGGAGTAACTGAGTGGATTCCAGGGGAATGCAAACGTAGCAGGGGGTGGCAGAAAGTTACGTGGATGGATGAGAGTGAGAAGTTTGCGGGGAGGTGGTGGCCGTAGATGGCAAAAGAGAGGGTTAATTGGAAAGACATAGGAGAGTCTTTTGCCTGCAGTGGGCGTAGTCAGGCTGATGATGATAAAAGCAGTATTTGCTCTACCGCTGATGTTCTAAATACCTCTTCTTTGTGATCAAAGTGCTGTACTAGAAGGAGCAAGAAAGCTTAAGGCACACTTAATTTTATCTTAGGAGTATGCCTCGATAGGATTAAAGGGTCCTATGGTAGCTTTGGGCTCCTCTCGCGCACCCTTTCGCAGACAACTACAGGCTTATGGCCACCGCATAGCACTGTATTAGACATCATAGCCGACATTATTTGGGCAGGCTAACGAGTTATCGTAACTAACTGAGTGTTCCTGCAATATAATTCGCATACTGTGCGTTGGCGCCGAAGGCTTTCATTTCTCCGACTGAACGCATGTTCCTCATTGGTGCAGAAGTGGTGTGCCCGGCTAAACGCTTTTTTTTTAATCGAAGAGTTTTTCTACATGTCCATCCTCTCAACAGATCAGGATTTTTCAATCATGGTGACGCCTACGCGGGGTTTTACGCCGAAGGATACCTTTAACTCTGTCGCGTTAGTAGGGTATCAGCTGCAGAGTAGTTACTCTGGAAGAACTGCTGCCGTCGAGGGTTAGGCAATCCAGGTTTAATTCGGCCAGAGCGAAAGAATTAGCCTGACGTGGCGACAGCGCCATAACAATAAAATGTGAGAATAAGAATCCATAAGAACAGACGTTTTCAATTCCTGCTATTAGCTTGATATCATTAAATAGTAGTGCGTTACTCTTTCAGCGCTGTCCATTCTGCACAGATTGTTGAGTCATTCCTTCTACTATTATGCGAGAGTAAAGAACATGGCGGCATCATATGCGGGCATCAATCAGAACTCATCTTAAAAAACGCACCAAATAATGGCTCTTGCATGGGAGGAAAGCGCTGAAAAATTTGTTCATTTTTTTTACGTGCCAACTTCAAACTAATCATGGCTCATTCTGGAATATGTGCATAAGTGCACCAGCTCACTCCTTGAGATGCTGAGGAAATATTGTACGCACAGGTTGGTTTGGAAACATTAGAGGTCCTTTGTGTTAGTCTGTTCAGCAAAAAAAAAAAAAGAAGCCAAGTCTCTTTCACACCCAATCTTACATCAGTGGCTATAGTATATGTGGAAATTGCTCTCATTATACTAATTACCACATCGAAGTTTTGCTATACACTATAGAGCCAGGCATCGGAGACACGCCTAAAGGTTTATTTTCTTTTCTTCCGCAGCACGGTATCGTCAGTAGTAAACTCCCATGCTGCGATATTTTACGTCGACATTGTCATGCCCTACTTCAGAACAAGTGATCGAAGAGCCGTTTTCGTGATGCGTTTACTGGGTAAATATTGTTAATATTATTTATCATATAGTAATCTTTTGTACACGGCGCAAAATAGCAGTGCCTTGTTAGAATTACTACTATGCACATAGCTACCCTCGTGTACAAACTTACCCGCCGCTGTGGCTCAGCGGTTACGGCTCTCGGCTGCTGACCCGAAAGACGCGGGTTGGACCCTGGCCGCGGAGGCTGAATTATGATGGAGGCGACACTCTAGAGGCCCGTGTACTGTGCGATGTCAGTGCACGTTAAAGAACCCCAGGTGGTCGAAATTTCCGGAGCCCTTCACTACGGCGTCCCTCATAGCCTCAGTCGCTTTGAGACGTTAAATCCCCAATAAATCAATAAATAAAATCCCTTACTAACTTTCTCTTTTTCTTTGCCTCGGTTGGGATAATGCGGCACTTATTTCGTGTCTGTGCCTTGCGTTTAATTGGCTTGCCTTCGCTCCAGTTTTACCCAACTTGTCTCTTCTGGCGCACAGTGGCCTAATAGCAGACATCGTCTCCTTAAAATACTTTTCCCCTGCTTTGCACCTGCTGATTCTAAGTGGTCTGTACGCTAGTCGCGTACGGCGTGAAAAACTCTCCTCGCTTCCTCCCGACAATTTAGAAACTCGAGAACAAGAGCCGAGGAAAAATATGGCACTATTGGGATGTGTAAAATGCTTAGCCCGTCACGTTATCATAATCTCTTACTTTATTCTTTATTCATTGCCTTACTGGATCTGTCCAGAACGCCACATATGGCAAAAGTACAATGTTTTGAGTTCTGTCCGTCTATTGATCAGGCAAAATAATTTTTTACTGAAGAAACGTGCGTGCATCTTGCTAGATGGCCGTAGAGGTCTTCAGTTGAGCTGGTATTTTTAGCTAAAATTTTTTGTTCATTAATGCATAGGCTCAAATTAATTGGTACTTTTTTCTTTGTGTATATATCATGGATAACACTGCTTATGAAGGCAACAAGTGCACTGTTGCTTAGGGAATCTTTGTCTGCCTCCAGCTTTTACTGCGGGGGATGTTATAATTTCGCCGTTGGCTCTAAAATTCTGAACACTATGTCTAAACAAATGAAAATTAGATAGATACTGAACAAAATGCATTAACGCTTTGGCTCTGAATACATGACGACGTCCAGAAGATTCACAAGAAGCGGAAGGCTGGATTTGCAGGAATGAATTGCTGCAGACAAAAACATTTACCCCTTCGTGGTCTTACCGCCATCATCAACAGAGCTCCCGCTCTATTAAAGTACGCCTTGATTATTCGTATAACTTATGACAGAGCAAAACCAAAATTCTCTTTTCAGCTTTCGCAAGCGGCACTATAATGACCCTGTGTGCAATAGCAGTGCCTTATATGGGTACAGCAGCGAGTGTACGTATAATCATTTCATCATATTAACCTTTATCTGTGTTGCTTTCTCGCCGAGATATGGATGGTTGCATTTCAACTTCATATTTATTCCTATAGCTTTTCATGTCATTCTACACGTCTGCAGCGGGGCCATTCACTGGACTCATCCTTCTCGCCATATCTTCACCGTGGACCAACTCAAAGGTAGCTGTTCCCTGTCAGGTGCATTAGCATATGACACCGAAAATAATTTTATGATGCATATGTCAATTGAAAGAGCTGAGAGGCAGAAAAAAACATGAATAAATCCTCAAAAGTGCGATGTCTCGTGGCTGCGCCCAAAGATTCTTCAAAGGAACACTCAAGACAAAATAAAAGTGGCCTGTATGGGCAGATGATGGCACTTTAACGAAAATAGCATGATTGTACAGAAAATGGACCCTAAGAAGCTGGAAAAGGCCAGAAATTAAATAGATGTGTGGCAATCAGTGAAGCATTTGACAAGTAAACATTCCCGTCACTGACTCCAGAGGCCAGTCTACGCTCCATGCGTTCCAGAACGCTGAACACAGAGTCCTATAGGGTTTAAAAGGCCGCTGGTTTAAATCGACGAGCGGGGAAATTTTTCATCTTCAATTTTCTTCGCACAAAATGCCTATTTTGCTTCCAGAGAAACACCAAAATGCGCTAAAGAAACCATGATATCGATTTTCACATAGAATGTAAATGGGAATGTGAACAGCTAAAAATTAAAATCCTAAGAGATTTCCAATATTCATGGAGAAAAATTTTTAATATGGAAATATTATAAGTTATGCTTGCGGAAATATTGAAGGTAATGGCCCATTCTTCTGATAGGCAGCAAAGTCATTCGTTTTTTTAGAATGTTTCCTTGACTTGCACAGAGCAGTTAAGGCTTCCATAGAACACCAATTGGGAACTAATTTGACGACAGGTGAAATGTTAATAGCAAAAAATATCGAAGCACGCCGACAGGAGATCTCCAGGTATATATATTGGTACAGTTAACTCTTACAATATATGAAAAAAAAATGCATCTAAAAACTGGTTCCTGCTCATAAATGCTCTTGTGCCTTATTGTTGGGTATGCTATATTGTTGTGGCTTTTTGAGACCTTGTCGAAGAGAGCAATATTCAATTTAACTGAAACAAGGTTGCCATTTTAGTGGAGTCATTCATATGCGTTTTCCACGTTATCGATGTTTCGCCACAGTGGAAGTTGAGTAGTTATCACACAGTTTATGCTAAAGAAACACCATTATACTTTTATTTTAGGACTTAACTGACACAAAAAGAAAGCGGTCAGAACAGAAAGCATACAATGCGGATTTAAACTGTTTAAAATATCTAGAAGCATTGTTCATTTATAGCACCTTTAGAGAATTATAAACGGCTAAATTGTAAAAATATCGTGAATGCCTTTCAGTTTCTCGAATTGTCTGGAGAATAGGCTGTAAGTGAACCGTATCTACAATGCCGGAGGGGTTCTTTTTCAGGGCGTGGCATGGGCGACCCTACTGGTTTGCGGGCTTCAGTTGTGGCATGCGGTGGGAAGAAGCCTGTCGAATATTGCACCAGTTCCCTTGCTTCCCAAAAGTCTTGACCGCTGCCCTCCTTTGTCCAACGCTACTGATGCATATGGAGAAAATATTACTATGGTCGGAGACTTCTCGCCAAAACAGTGGGTATTTTTTTGCATTGTCGCACTCGCAGTTGTGCCATATTTTCGCTCTATAAATGTGTAAATCGCATGAAATTTCCTAATCCCATGATCGCAGGTGAGACATACTGTCATTGCATAATGTCGCTGCCATTGATATGTCAGACGGAGAGCAAGATCTTTCATTGTTCTGCGGTCGGCACAAGAATTAAGTGTGATGACTGCCCTATGTAACAAACGTGTTAAGGAATACGAAGTCTAAAGTTCTATGTAAAATAGAAAGCCCGTATTTTGAGTATCTGAGCAATGTCTTGGCAACAGTGTCCATACCACACAGCCCAACCACCTCCTGCGTAACATTAGAGCGCAATGCACACTGTCGTGAGTGTTCACACTGCGACTCTTATGGAGAAGACGTTGGGGAAAAGGTGGGCGTCATAATGTGCGATACTCCACGACGCACATAATGCTCCTAGAAATGAGGGGCCGAAATTAAATCGGCGTTGTAAAGCAGCGGATAATAGTGAAGGATCACCATCTTTTTACTTAACTGATTATTGCTCTTCGCATGATGCAAAACTTCTTAGCGCTGGTTGTGTGGGTCACTGGTAGAAAATCTTGCCGCCCAATGTCACAAGATTGTTATGGTCTCTGTTATTTCGCTCTGTCAGTGTTGTTCACTACTGCCAGCGCGGGAGCATGTCATTGTGCTCACCATGGAGGAAGAGAGGAATAGGTTTTGCTAAGACCACGCTGACGTCCGACCTGTTTTGCGACGTTCCCTGACACGTTGAAAGTGCTGCGGGGTATAGCCTATTCAGTTTCCAGATGCATTGAAAATCATGCCTTTTGGCATGACACAATTATAACGAAGCGATCGCAAAATTGTCAGTCCGGTGCGTGTTTGGCGGCGTTCACGTACATTCGCACATGTTATGCTGCAGGAGTTTGAACGCGCAGATCTTAGAACTGGTACCACAGAGCTACCCAGCTTCCTTTGTTAAAACAGGTTCGTCCTGTAAACTGAAGACTAGATATTCTTCACAAAGTGATTGTTCAAGTCGGACGCCTTATTGCTGTCCAGTCGTCACGTCGACGTAAGAATAGCTTACTGGTGGCTACACTGGATCATGTAAATGGCGTGGTGGCGTTGTCAGCGACCACGGTGACAGCGGTGCCATTCACCTGCGGTTGTGGTGGCTAGCAACCTCGTCGAGGCGGAAAGGAGCCACCCATTCATGTCTTCATCCCACCATGGGACACACCGACGCCAGCGAGAGGATCATCCCTTCTGTTGGCTTGACAAAAGGAGCGCCGACAAGCCTCCCTGAAGGAGGGCACCGAGGGCGGAACAAAGTCACTTCCCAGAACTGAGTAATGAAGGCCGCTAATCCCACTGGTGAAATGTCCGGGCAGGCGCTTTGACCTTCGTGGACATGCCGGGGCGGGATATCTCAGCCGTCGACTTGTTTCTCCTGGTATCGAAATGAATATTGCTCGCGTAAACGTTAACATTCAAAGAATGAGTAAGGAATGGTACAACATATAGGTCGTTCGCCATTTATTTTTCAACAACAAAGCGCACAGAAATTTTTGTGTAAATAAAATAAATAAAAACATTGTTCTTTTTCTTTCTTGGTATACGGAAGTCTGCCCCCCTCCCCCCCTGCCCCCCCTCCCCCCCCCCTAAAACCACTCTCTGGAACCGCCAATGCCGTGGTAGCTTAGTGGTTATGGCTCTCGGCTCCTGACCGGAAAGACGCAGGTTCGATCGCGGCTGCGGCGGTCGAATATCGATGAAGTCGAATTTCTAGAAGCCCGTGTACTGTGCGATGTCCGTGCACATTAAAGAACCGAAGGTGGTGGAAATTTCTGGAGCCCTTCAGAACTACGGCGTCCCTCTTAGCCTGAGTTGCTATTGGACGTTAAACCCCCATGAACAATAAAACACTTGACCCGTATGGGGGAGAGTAGCTCTATATCTTTGCTTTGTAGCCGTATGACTGCGCTTGGGTGGACGCCGGTGAGTGATTTCTCCTTCATTATAAATCTTCTCTACTTTGGAGCATTCACGTGAACATTGAACCAACACCGTTTCCCGCTTCGAATAATTGATAGATTCCCTTTCGTCCTGCCATATGCTAGCCTTCCCGGTTAGCTTAGATGATAGGGCGACTGTTCCAGTGATGTGGTCGATCCCGGTAAGAAACCTGCACCAGGATGAATTTTTCTTTAACTACGAGGTTTCTGCGCTTGGGTGGAGGGGAATGAGTAATTTCTCTGTTATTAGATATGATAACAAATGTAAATTTAAGGATTTATTTGTTTACTATTGCAACCAAAAGTTTACGGGGCGCCAGTGCCCGTAGAAATGCTCTTAGGCCCAGTCACGTAATACAATATCGTGAAAACCCGCCTCGGTGGGTCAGTGGCTACAGCGCTCGGCTGCTGACCCGAAAGACGCGGGTTCGATCCCGGCTGCGGCGGCTGAATTTCGATGGAGGCGAAATTCTAGAGGCCCGTGTACTGTGCGATGTCGGTGCACGTTAAAGAACCCCAGGTGGCCGAAATTTCCAGAGCCCTTCACCATGGCGTCCCTCCTAGCCTGAGTCGCTTTGGGATGTCAAAACCCCAATAAACCAAACCAAATAAAACAATATCGTGAAATTTGACAATGTATGTGGTGAAGTGCCTCTATTCGCTGGTAACAATTTCATAAGACATGATTGTAATTTGAGTTGCAAGAAACTTCTTTGCGAGAATGCGCCCCCCGTAATATTTTGATCGCGATATTATCTATTTGCTATTTAAATGTTTAGAGATAATAGTGTTTCGCATTGGGCAGGCAAGTATTCTTCCGTTTTTGATAACAGGAATATCTGTTGGAATATCACATTCTGCTGATTCGCAGCTCGGACGTGTTTCCACTGTACAAGATCTCGTACTACTGGATATCCTTGATCGGCTTGGTGCTGACCATGGTTTTGGGAACCGCCCTAAGTCTCGCGACAGGTGAGCAGTCCATATATGTTGTAGTTGCGCAGTTGAAGTAACTTCGCTAAAAAGACTTGAAAATAGCGCTGCACATGCAGCGAGTAGGGCGGAAAGTTCCACCACGAGAGATCGCATATTAGCTTGACATCAGTCCAGTGGGATACGATATACTAAAGTGGTGTTGATCGCATGACAGAGGTACCTTCTAAAGTTATCCAAACTTATACAAAGTCAAGTATCTAAACTCAGATCAAGTCACGTTACTATCTTGTTTGTTCTCCTGCCGTATATTTATATCACCAAATTTAAATAATTACTGAAGAACAATCAGGGGAGTTTCTAAACTGCCTCAGGAATAATAAAAGTACCAGTTCAGAAGTCATAGACTACCTATAAAGAACTGCTCTTTGCATTATATTCAGACAGGTACCGTTTTCACAGCTCTTTTTACGGCCTTAAACTGAAGTACTAGAAGTACAAATTGGCAAAGCGACAGCTTGGTACATATCTCGTTCGCGAGCGCACATGCAATGCCCCGTCAGAGAGAGCTCTTCAAGAAAAAATCAGATTTTATTCTCCCGGACGCGTCGCGGGAGGCTACGTGGCACTACTGTCACGTGGTAGCTTTTTTATGCGTCGGCGTCTTTTTTAAGATCGATAAAGAAAGCTACATATATTGTTCCTTGGCTAAAAAATTTTAGCCGGCTTTTTCAGGCGATCTGCAAATCCTCATCAACTCTCCTTTCCTAAAACTAGTAATCATAGTTGTTAGTTTTCTATTAGTAATGGTTAAGTCTCTAAAACGAAAAGAAATACTTCTGACTAGGCCATGCGACTCTTAGCAGCACTCAATTGGTTTGAGCGCCTTGGACGCTCCGTATATTTAAAAATATTGGTTGCTAGCTTGTACCTTGCACAACCGATATGTAACAGTGTTTCCGCGATATGGAGGAAATCGGCAACTAAAACGTTTCCAGCGCGGGACTCTGTTGTCTTTTTGAGGGCAACTATCGAGAGAATGGAAGCGTCATGTTGGACTTGGATTATTTTTAGTAGTCTTGACATGACACATCCAGTTCATTTTCCTCCATCTCAATGTTGCGAATATTTTCAATACTGCAGAGAACTGAGCGCGTTGTACAAGCATGTTGTCCTTCCAACACGCGCACAGTCTGCAAAATCAAAACTGCATTTATGCGCCTGCGCTTTTGACACTACTCTTTTTCTTTCAGGTGGTGGCGAAGACACAAAACGAAATTTACGTTTCACGAGTCCCCTGTTTGTGAATTTCTGGAGACGATTCAGATTTCTGCGTCACAAATTTGAGGTGAGCACGGAAATTCTGCTCGAGTTCAAAACAACACACACGGGTTAACAAATCCCTCCCCCTACCCCCCACTCCTCGCTGCTATGAGAACAAACTTACTCTGCCTGAATCATTAAGCGTCGTTAGGGATAAAGTTTACATTCGGATATTTGGCTTACAGATAGCTATTATGACAGCTTGTTTGATTTTGAAGACATGGTGAAAATTACATTTGTTGCAACACGGCTTTGATTCGCATCCAAAACAACAGCACCCTGTATTTCAGAAAGTTTACTGAAGCTTAATTTGGGAAAGTTGCCAGGAAATATTTACTTTCCGTTCCCAAATTTTTAGTGCGAAAGTAATGCTCCTTAACCCCCACGGGGATCCGCTGTTAGGGTGCAGTGAAGCCTCCAGCACCTCGGCTAAGCGATGAAGAGATAGCAGAAAGCTAGGAACGAGCTATCAAGGGGCGAGGGCAATCAACATGTGGCGGCACTCATTTCAGCGATAACGTCATTCAAGAGCAGGACGCAGCGCCCATAGCTGGGGTGATAAAAAATCTCTGCGCTCATAAGTAACTGACGCCTTGCGACACTCGTGTAAGACACAAGCAAGTAGATTTGATTGAACAGTGATTACCAGTATTGATATACGCGGACGATATGATATAGTGCGAATGACTGATAACATATAAGATTTACAGAGATTGATGGACACCTGCTGTACAGAGGGAGGTAGATTAGGTCTGAAGGTTAGTTAAGGAAAACTGTCAGTCCTTATTTTTAATGATGAGGACAGCGAGCAGGATGTCACGTTAGATGTAGCAGATTAGTATCTTGGGGTTTGGATAAATAATAGTGCTGAGTGTATAGCGGACCTTGAAAAAAGTGTAACTAAATTTCGAAGAACTGCAGTTATCATGAAAAATGGGGCATTGTGGAATTACAGTAGGTACGAAGTAGTAAGAGGGATCTGGAAAGTAGTGATGGTTCCTAGTCGGAGTTTTGGAAATGCGGTCCTGTTCATGACACCAGATGTGCAATGAAGGTTAGAAATAAGGCGACCGGACGTGGCTAGGATATCTTTGGGAGCACATGACAGCACACCAAATCAGGAGGTAGAGGGATGGGCGTCGTTCGAGAAATTAACTGAAAAAGGGACGATTGTTGGACTAATTGGGCACAGCATTGTTGGGAATTGTTGGGCCAGTGTCGTTCGAGAGTAGAAAACTAGCAGTAAGATAGAGTATGAGGAGCGATTAAGAGAAATAGAAAAAGCAGTGGACTAACTAGGAACATTTTCAGTTTCTTGTCCGCTACGAAAGCCGACACAAAATGCAGGAATCGGGCTAGAAAACTGCAAAGCAAATATTTCTATAGCATGGCGGGGGGGGGGGGGGGGGGGGTTGTAGGGGGTTAAACTGGAAACATCAGCAAGAAACAGAGTGTGGTCTGTGGAAAAGAGAGATGCAGACGAAATTGGCACTGGGAACGTAAAAAACTTTTAAGCTGGGAATTGGCAAAGAAAATATCGACAAAAGTTCTTGGTGAGCAACTTTCTTATTACAGGCCGGGAGGGGGTATTGCGGACTAAGAAGCACCGAGTCTAGTACAAAGAGATGAACATGTTACACTGTGCGTGCATACCACTACAACGTTGCTACAATGAATAGTACAACGAATTCCCCTGTTCAGCGAAGTGGTTACGCGTCACTGATTGCGTACTTTTCATCTCACAACGAACACACATGTCAAGGAATGATGGTTCTTTCGAAAAGAATTTCACAATTATAGGGTACGACTATTGAAGCGCCACGTGTAGCCGCAGTGTCAAGAATAAAATTAGTCTACTCCGACAGCATGCACAATCACGTCCCTTTCCTCCAAGCGAGAAGCGAAAGCGACATCCTGCAATCAGGATTGTGGTCGGCGACATCATCAGCGCCGTGGCGAGCAAACGCCCGAAGTACAATCATCCGTGCGTGCATGTGTAGGAGCGCACAAATTATCCACGTGCAGCAAAGGAGTATTCAGCTTTTCGAGACTGCGAGTGCTAGTGGCACTATATTTGAGTGCTCGCCAGACCGTACAGCCGGCCAAATCTTTAGCTGGCTCGGGAGTTGCATCGCTAAATGCACCTTGTAATAGGTTCTTTTCGGCTACACCACTGGCATATTCATGCTGTAATTTGACGCTTGAAATGGCATTTCGCGGTTCCTTTTTGGTCACATAATGTTTAAGTGGAGTACTTGCGTGTTTAGATCAAAGTTATCAGAAATATTCATCGTCTGCCACTACGAAGAGCCGAAACAAGCGGAATACACAGCAATGGTTCTGGTTCATATGGCCTCCTCCTCTGGGTAAACTACCACTCCTTTCATGGCGGACAAGTGGTTTACTCAGAGTAAGCGCAAATGCGCCATCAGAACCACTGTTGCGCATTCCGCTTGTTTCGGCTGTCCGTAGTGGCAGACGATGACTATTTCTGATAACCTTGATCTAAGCACGCAAGTATTCCTCTCAAAAATATTAAATAAACAAAAAAGGACCGCTAAATGCCGTCTCACGTGTCAAATTACAGCATGAATATGCCAGCGGTGTAGCCGAAAAGAACCTTTTACAGTGTGCATTTAGCCATATAACGCCTGAGTCAGCTAAAGATTTGGCCGGGTGTAGCTCGTCGGCAGTGGCGGCTCTCCTCTATCACCGTTGCTCCGGTCGCGGGGAGGGGGGAGGGGAGCCGCCAGTGAAGAATGTAGTGGAATCTACAAAAGGAAACTTAGCCAACAGATTACACAAGTGTACAGTGTGGTAAATCAGTATATGCAGTTGAACATCGAATACTAAACATGGCGGTATGCATTCGGATGTCGAGGCAGCCACAGTCAATCACCATGAAGCCCTAGGGTCTAAGATTTAAATGTTCATGCGAATGAATCTATGGTAGAAGTTAGCAAAAGCGATTGGTAGACAGATGGTCGAAGAGGAGGATGTGATGTAAGGTTATAAGCGTGGGATTAAAAATTGCATTTAAAGAAAATTGCTAATTTAGAGGCCCATTGTTTAGCACCAGAAACTAAAGATTAAAAGCCGGGCTTGGCGGCAACTGTCACCATCTCGTTTCAAAAGGGGCGCTTCTAGGTTCCATCCACCCGCTTATCCATTGACCCGTGTGTCACTTCGTCCGTCCGAGGGACAGCGACTAGTGTTAGGTTTGAATGTGCTGTGCGGCGACGCTCAGTACGAAACTGCTGTGCCTGCCGCAACGAAAGACGCACGGCGAAGGCTAGATAGCGAGGTGCGTGCGAAGGCCGCGCACAAGCTTCTCGCGGGAAGCGCGGAAGCTGTCACGCATACAGTCAGCTGATCAAGCGGTCAATGCGGATGATCCGTCCGCACAGCCGAGAGAGAGAGAGAGAGACTCTTTAATGAAGAGCAGAGAATTTAGCCGGCGTTTAAAAATCGCTGGCATGCTACTCTGCGTAGGAAGGGGAATTTGGGAGAAAAAGACAGAAGGAGAGCAGAGTGGAAGAGGTAGAAAAAAAACGAAGATAAAATGCGGCCACGAAATGGGTTCTAAGGATGCAATGGCGAGTATTGATGTAACCTATGGAGTGATGGAGTGCATAGTCCGTCAAATGGGCTGACGAAGTTCACTGCATGAAGAATGCATGAAGGTGACGTGCAAGTGAATTTAAAGCTTATCGAGATGTCCAATGTCTTTTAAATATGTGAATAGAAAAGTCATTGCAAGTCTCTGTTGCCTAAGGCAGGCTAAGGGACCTAAAACTTTGTCCATTGTAAGGGGCACTGAGCAGAGCTTCTGCATGCAATGTTCATAGTACGCACGCTCGTTAGCATATGCAGGGCACTCAAGCAAGATATGCTCCACAGTTTCTATCGCGGCCGAGCGTGGTAAAGACCCCTGAAGTAAGAGACGCATTTGGCTCTCAATATGCTGTCTGGCTGGAGGAAATTAGGTGTTTCGTGTTCTGTGAAGCACACCTTTAAAAAATGAATAGAATAATAAAGAAATGAATAAATAGATAAAAAATAAAAATAAAAATTCATTTTCTTCTCTTCACGCAGATAGAAGAACTTAAAATGAAGAACAGCATTAAAAATTCGAAGTATCACCAAGGCGACGAAGACGAGCGCACAGCCCTTGACACCTGATTATACTCAAGAAAAAGCCTGGAATGACCTGAAGACATCCCTCAAATCTGATGGAATTGATCATGAGCGCAGGGGGAATGTTTGAAGGGCTGAGTAAAAGAGTGAAGTGTGTTTTCTTCGAAGTATCGTTTGGCGGGGGAGAGATACATAATTTAAAACAAAATGTAACCTGCAATAAAAACAGGAACACAAGAAGGAGTACACAGAACAGTGCTCGACTAACAACTGATATTCCGTTGAACAACAGCCTACCCAGGTAACAAAACAACACATGCGTATCAGGCGCAGCAACCACCGACTTGACACGTAACCTAAAACACGCTCAACCTTCAGCCAATGCGTACACAAATTCTGTGGCTTTCGTTCCTACACGCGCTGGCTCCCTTCCAGTAAAGGCCGACCCACATGGAGCGAACAGACGCCGCGAATTTCATGCGGCGCGGCGGAACGCCTACGCGCTGTCGCCGTGCTGCACCCCGTACGGCGAAAAACAGGCGACTGCCGCCAGACCGCAGCCATCTTGATTTCCTTGCTGCTAACAACGGCATGGCCTTAATCTTAGTTAACTGCAACAAAGAAAGATTTTTAAAGTTACTCTAAAGCCATTGTCTATTTGATGGCGGCAAAGGAAAAAAAATTATTATTTAAATTTGCTTCAATTTTATCAATTTTCTTTATTTATCAGACCGTAGGCTAGAGTAGGCAGAGTAAAATCCGGCGAGTGCAGCGGATTCGTTCGCCGCAAAAACTAGTACCTCTTCTCCTCTGTCGACGTCCGAGCGGGGCGGAACCGCCGCGCCGCAGCTGTTTATCGATTTTCTACGCCACATTTCCGCTTGCGGCGTACACAGATACAGTGAAAAAAAAAAACAAATTCACGCTGTCTACGTACCATAAGCGTACGCATGCTTACGTACGCTAAACACAGGGCGCATTCCCACTTTTAGTTCAGCGTATGCTAACAGAGACGTAAAAATAAACTCAACCTACAGTGGCGCCATCGGGTTCTCAGGACAGGAACCATTACTGTAAACAAACCGACTCTCCTATTAAGCCCAGAAGTGAGAGAATTGTCACTCTAAATAAAAACAAATAAAGCACATTTATCACTTATACGTTTCCTTATAGGCAAGGTGAGACGAAGCGAAAGACTGGTGCTCCATTTACGGCCAGTGAACGCACTGAGAAAGGCAGCAACAACGAGAATTCAGTCCGAAGGGAGGGCTCCAGCTCCGAAGGGCGCCGCCATGTTTGTCGCCGCGCGTGTACCGATCGACCTCGCCGCGCCGCTTTCAGCCCCTGTCGGCGTCAAAAGCGACCGAATCCACTTCCCTCGCCGAATTTTTGGATACGTGTGAACGCACCTTGAACACGCATGTTCTCATGCCCGGTCATTCATGCATCTATCGGTCTGATCCGTATCAACTCTGCCACAGGAGAGAAGTATGTTGAAGACGACACATGTGGCACATCCAGCAAAATTGTTAGCATGCTTGACAGCGCAACCTTTAGACACTTGCCTTCCCTCTCCGCCCTCTGCTGTGACAGGTGCATACGGGTCAGAACGAGAGTCGCATGAATGATCCGGCGCGCAACCATGAAATCTACTGAAAAACTGAGCCAGAGACACTTAACACAGTTTACGTGTCGGAATCAGAAAGGGCGTTGAAGACGCAAGACGGAGACGTTTGATTGCGGTGTGCAACACTTTATTCCGGGCGATAAGTCTATCTTTTTCCAAGCAAGATACCCTCCCCCGCCCCCCACAGACATGCCTGTATGAGACCACCGGGAACGGTGTACGACGGATGACTGCATCACAATTTTGATACGATGCCTATGAAGCTAGCCCAAACTTGTTCAGCGCATGTAAGCTATACGCAACGAGAAATCGTATGACACCACCAGGAACAGTGTGCGGCAAAGGGTTGCTGACCACATCGGTTACGAATGTATCGGGAAAACTGGCGCCACATGAACGTCGGCCAGTGGCGATTATGTATAAAAAAAATACATGTATACGGTTGCTGGAAGGGGCGGTGCTTGGCTTGCTGTGTGTGTCATACGGAAGCTTGACGATGTCACCCTATTTTGCTTGCCATGGCTGGGATTTTCTCTACCATCTGTGAGTAGAAACACACACGCCACCGGCTTTTCTCGTAATGGGAGTAGTAATGCTTCGCATTACAAATTAGTCCGATACGAATGACCTTCCGTGTCACTGTAGACTACCTAGAATGAGCGTCTCGGCTTTTGACAATATTTCGACGCTAGAAAAAAAAAACCGCTACGAAGCAGACGTCTTTCACATTAGACAGCAAAGAAGTGACACATGCATAAGTGCGCTGTTTCTGTCACTTAAGAATAAACAATTTAAGCTACCAAAAAAAGGTGTTCGTAAGTATGAATGACAGAAAAATTTTGTCTATGCATTAAGCGGTCTGATGGTTCAGCGCGTTTTTAGTTACGTTCCTCTGGGTGTTTTGGCCGCCTGACACGCGTGTTTTTCCTGGTTACCCCGGTTGGCAATCTTTTGAATAAAACATCAGTTTTAGCCCACTGCTGTTGCCTGTACTTCTCTCCCTTGTGTTCTCGTTTTTCTTGCTGGTTCCATTATGCTTGATCCACACCAACTAGCGCGCATGGTTGCCCTGTTGCAGATATAATTTCGCGGTTGTATCCGCCTTCCTACGATGCTACTACCGCGTACCCGGAATGATTGGCGGGAGAGCATAAATGCTTCCGAGATGTGATATATGAAAAAGTTAAAAAGTTTTTCTTAATTTGCGTTGCACTTCGAGTTCTTTTCGCAGTAAAAATATAGCAATGGCGGTGTATTAAGAGAGAGTGTAATCAAAGAGAAATGAATATAAAGAGAGATTTATGACTATAAGAACGTGAAAGGAATGGACTTCGTTATTAAACAATTTGTGATCACCAAAGCTGCTCGCAGAACATCCTCAACGAGCATTACGGTGCTGCTAAAATATCCTCGCTATAATTACATACTCGAAACACGGCTGTTCACAATTTCTTGGGCGAAAGAAGTGATCAGCGATGTATTATTGCTTTCATGACCACACAAGATGGACTATAAAACATTGACTATATCTTGTAGTGAGAAATGAGACAGCTTTCTTAGAAGCAACTGCAGGTTGGATGAAGGATATCTGGATCACGTATGTAGCAAAAAGATCCTGCAGCACAAACGAATGACAGAACATTATTCATTTCATTTGCTGAGGGTGTTTACCTTTGCGTATGGGAAAATTCTAAAACACACTGCTGAAGAAGCGGTGGTGAAGCAGTGCGAACATTATACGGTATGCCAGGTGGAAGAATTATGCGTGATTAAAGGGACACTGAGGAGAAATTGAAGTTGGCTTGTATCGACAGAATGCCAGCTCCTGATTACAAAAACGCCACTCATACTGACAAAAAAGCTCTTGTAACGTAGAAAAGAGCAAGAACCAAAATACAGGTATCGCCGCCAAAGGCCAAACTCGCAAGTACAAGTGTGGTGACGTCATAGGACAAAACAGTGTAGCTAGAACCAATGGTTCTAGCAACACTAGGACACTAGACTACACGAGTCACTGAGGCGCAACCAATGCATGCGCAAATCTCCTTGACATCGCCAGATGGCGCCACGTACACGGCAGCTACGAGCGCGCCTGCGGCATCTGGACCAATCAGCGCCTGCTGACCGGCGGACCGGCGGTAGGCGGGCTCCCGGTATTACGCTAACGGTAACAAGGTACACGGTATGCTAAAGGTGTCTATTTGCGAGAACTTCTTTGACCACTTCGAGAGCGGGATCCATCGTAACGCCGGCAAAACGCCGGTGAAAACGCGAATGAAGCGACGGTAGCGACGGCAGCAATAGCCGATAGATGCCTTCAACGTGCGGCCGGCGGCAGCTTTCTTTTCGGCTGCTGCTAGGCCGCACTGCTGGCCGCCAGAAATCACGGAGTCTGTGTTACGTCATGTGTACGTCATATTTCACGTCACTTAGTCCTGTGTCGTCATAGGAGAATTTAAAGTTTGAATCAGAGCAGCGGGAAAAACTTTTTCAACTTCGAATCCAAATTTCTTAGAAATAAATGCATCTTTCGCTGCCGGCCGAGTGGCAACAAAGCCATGACATGCCAAACTATCTAATTTTGCTTTAAACAAAAATATTAATAGACCTCTCCTCACTGTCCCTTTAAAGTGAAATGTGTTGTGGAGCCGGCCGCATGCTCGTAGTGGGCCGAAAAGGTCGAACAGAGAGTTATTGAGAGGGTTTCTTCTAGGGTATATATTCGAATTCTGCTAACGCTCATCACACTGTTGGTAGACCATCTTTTGACAACGATAACAACTTGAAGACTGAAGATTAGCAGAGTGGGATGTCCGAAAACTGTGCCGTTAATTTGCACCCAGTCACCACACGATCTTGTACAGGAAACGGCGATAAGGTGACGAACAGATTATAGAGGAGGGGGAAGTGTGGAGTAAAAATATTTTTATTCACATATACCATTGTCTCGTGTTCCAAGACCTAACAGCTATGGGTACATAGAGAAAAAAAAAAGTTACAGGATAAAATGGGCAGAAAACATAAATTAGGGAAAAAAATGAACACATATGACTCAGCAATCGATTGAGAAATACATCGCGCGGCTCAGCGGGCGAGGAGTTAACCTTCCAGTGGAATCGAGAGTTAAGTGGTGCGGGGAAAAAGAATGTTTATAGGAATATATTGGTGTCTTGAGGCAACTTAACTCAATTGGCTACTGCTTCTTGTGCGTAGTGCAGAAGTGTTGTGTAATTTAACTGGTGCTTGTATGGATATGTTGTCATGGAGAGTTGTGTGGTAAAGGATGATGGGGTCTTGCATCAGTCTGTCGGAGAGAAGGAAAAGGTAAAAGGGCAGCATGAGTAGTAGGAGAGATTTTGTGGTGATAGCGGCCATATAAATACACACAACTCTGCTTTTTAAAACGCAATTTTGTTTTACTTCGCGCACATGATGCTATGAACAGACTAGGCTTAATAAAGCATTTCTGTGGGAAAAGAGTGATTATAGCGCATGCCGTGGAGTTGGCAGCGTTATGATGCGCTTGTTTTTTTTTTCTTTTTTTCGTCTTGAGTTGAGTTGTGGTGCAGAGGGTTCGTCGTAAAAGGCTGTTTCTCGGGAGTGTACTTCTGTTTGCGCGCTGCTTGGGGGTCTGCTGTGTACTGCGCACCTATGTTCTTGTTCTAATGATGAAACGCGGAAAGCAAAAGGCATTTAAGTGTCACGCTGTATTGGCCCGAAATTGGCTAACAGTATAAATAAATAAATAACAGTTAAGAATCCACTCCTTTGGGACAATTTTCAATTGCGCTTAGCTTTGGTGCAAGTTAAGTCATGCATATGCCACTTCATGACGGAAGCCAAGAGTCACCGAAACCAAGGAGCGTAAGGAAAGTTCTTTTTATATATAATTAGTGGCTTTCATCAAGAGGGGATTAATAGGGCAACTATTTTAAACACAATTTATTAGATAACAGAAGAAAGAAGAAGCACATGCCACCGGTAGGATCCGAACTCACGACCTCTGAATATTGCGTCCGTTGTTCCACCAACTGAGGTACGGCGGGCGTTCACCAATATTCTGCTTTCGGGCGTATCTGTGTGTAGAGAAACCAAACATTGAGAGTGTCACGAGCGCCACCTTCATTCATAGCGGCGGGCATAGTATGTCCTGTATAACCACGAGTGCCACATTGAAACATGGTCGAACTGTCAGGGGGGAAGCTTTGCGAGAGCCCTGTTATGCTGCCTATGGCATCGAGACTGCCATGATTAAGGCCCTCTTTAGCTATTCAGCACCCAAGGGAAGGGGAAAAAACGGGGTCGTTGTGACTACACGACGGTAGCCTACAGTTACTGAAACGAAGTGTATAGACAATGTTTTCCCAAGCAGCACATGACATCGGTCCAATGTAGGATCTGAGTTGGCAAACGACAGCCCTGTGAAGGCCCCGCGTTGCCTCTGTTCTCCCAGCCTTGGCTCAGCCATTTTTAGAAGTTGGCAGCATTGGACCACTTTCTCAGACGTTCTCCCAGCCTTGGCTCAGCCATTTTTAGAAGTTGGCAGTATTGGTCCAGTTTCTCAGACGTTTTCCCCGCCTTGGCTCAGCCATTTTTAGAAGTTGGTAGTATTGGACCAATTTCTCGGACGTTTCACCCGCCTTGGCTCAGCCATTTTTAGAAGTTGGCAGTATTGGACCACTTTCTCGAATGTTTCCCCTGCATTGACTTTGCCATATTTAGAAGCTGGCCAATTCCTGCAATAGGCAACGCAACTTTGAAGTGCCGACTGCTATGGAGCATCATGCAGTTGCTATTGTGACTTCTTAGTTTTCTCAATTGCGGCGATAGGCGCGATATATATATATATATAGCTCGCACATAGTTAATTATTTATAAGCATATATATAGTCCGGGGCGTAGATAATGATATCTTCGTAAAAACCCGCATAACCTCCTGCGAGATTTTTTAAATCTCAGTTTTTTAAACTAAAATATGCAAAGTTGCATGCATGCATGCGATTATTTCCCCCTTTAAGGTTGTGGTCTTCGTTCTGTGTAAATGTAAAAAGTCCAGTCGTGCAATGAAAGAATGCGAGTCGGAGAAACATACATGCAGCACCGATTTTCAGGCCTGAATTTCAAAAACTATAAATAGCATTTTATAAAAATAACTTCTCGACTCTAACGTTAAATACGCTGTACCTTGATGTGCTTGGGCGTCGCAGTTAATGCGATATACCTGCAGAACAGCGCCAAAACATATATGCATGGCGCAACGTGTCGGGCACTCCATTAAAGCAGGAATGGGTAAACAGTAACGTGCGTTTGCTCCATGATAGGACAGTGCTGACCATGCGCTTATATAAGAGATAACGTTACATCGTCTGCGGGAACTCGAATTGGAAGAATGCGAAGGCATTGCGCCTCCACGGTACTCGTTCTCTCCCTTTGCCTCGTATGCAGCCCATATGAGTTATATGTGTCAGTATATGTGCCTCATATGAACACATATAGGCTTCATACGAGTTCATATGTGCCTCGTTTGACTCATATGGGCACCATATGAACCATGTGTCGGCAAATGCGCCTTCATACGAGTTCATGTGTGTCACAAATTAATGTGTCTCGTATGAACGCGTATAGGCTGCGTACGAGCTCATACGCGTCACAAATGTCACAGATGAACACATCTGCTGCATATATAGTAGTTCACGCGCTACGGAAAGGTGACTTGTATGGATTACATATGTGGCATACCTTAACTGACACGCGACACTCGTGCGTACACAAGAGCTCCGATATGCACCGTATCAGCTTACATCAATCTCGTGCGAAACACATAGCCGCTGATGAGTGCCTCTCATA